>NW_028328064.1:1435000-1602500 GCF_054136105.1 Typopeltis vanoorti
GAGATGAAATTATTGGGAATGCGATGAAATATTCTCATAAACTGAATAAATAAATAAATAATAAGTGCAGAGTATTGAATAGGTGATTGAGTTCGTATAAAGCCATGAGAGGAGATGCAATTTATAGAGAAAATATATTCAACAGACTTAAGACTTATCACTTTATCCTAAGAAAACGAGGTGAGGAAAGCCAAAAGTTTTGGCCGTTATATATATATATATATATAAAAGCCGAGTAAAAGTGTGTGTAAAAGAGGATAAAAGCCTGTTCCCCAAGCACTACTCTAGAAACTTCTGAAGCAAAATACGTCACTTGCCCTCGCAAACTTTTGTTCATTTCAGAAGGGGATTCGTAAGTAAGCTATTTCTGTTTTAACTCATGTCATCCACTCCGCATCTAACTCCGATGAGTGGTGATTAGTCGACGCAATAAAGCCAAGAGTTAAAGAAAACTATGACTTGCTATTCTGTGTCTAAATAATCGCTCTTATTTTTTTTTTTTTTTTGTCAGGAAACTGTTACACATTACACAGTATGGAAGGGCACACTACAAAGACCATGCAAGGAACCACTTTCGGTTATTTTAATTGATTATATGACTCTACCCATGGAAGATTATAAACCAAAAATACATTAATATCGTAATTAAGCTAAGTATTAATTAATCTGAAAGGATTACCTGATCCTTCCAGGTAAAGATCAAATACTAACCTGTTTTCAAATCCACTTCAGGTCTCCAATAAGCAAGATGGTGATTTCACACCCGGTGATGAAATATATCTACTATCTAAAGGCATCTACAAAAACCAATGCTCTCATGGGATTTCAATTGACAGCCTGTGGGTTGGATGGTAGATAGGCAATCACTGATCCATTCAAGAACACAGAACTAATTTCTGTAATGACTTTCTATTGCTTGTTCTACACCCTCTGTCCAAAAGTAAACCGAACTTTTCGAAAATAGAAGAAATTAGTGGCGCCACCTGTTGTATCTTTTTTTGTTGTCGAAAGCGGCAACCTTCATTAGTGTTGTGTCAACTGTTTATGACATTTGTTTCATTAGAAGCCAAAGAGTGACAGTGTGGTTTGACGAACGGTCGGAAAATGAGTTTCAAACAGAGCTGCGATTGACGTTTGTGTTAAACTTGGTAAACGTTTTACCGAAACGGATCAAATGCTTCAAAAAACATACGGTGATGAATGCTTATCCCGTACTCAAGTTTACGAGTAGTTTAAGAGATTTCGAAGTGGTCGTGAGACCCTTGAGGACGACGAAAAGCCAGACCGTCCAAACACTGTACTGAGCGAAGTTAACATCCACAAAGTGCGTGATTTCATCCAAGAAAACCCGAAATCATCCGTGAGAATGGTTAAAGATGAATTGGGGATTCCAAAATCAACTATGCACAACATTTTGACCGAGACTTGGGCATTCGTAAATTGAATTCGCGATTTGTTCCCCACAAATTGACCAACGACCAAAAAATGTATCGAATTGAACACTGCAAGGACTTCATTAAAACCGCTAGTAAGGATTCAAACTTCCTTGAAACGATCGTTACTGGTGACGAAACGTGGTGTTTTGAGTAGGAGCCCGAAACAAAGCGCCAGAGGGGCATCCGAAAAAAAAAGTCCCTTGGAGAAGTCAAAAGTAAAGACAATGCTGATTTGTCTCTACGATTCCAAGGGCATTATCCACAAAAAATTCGTTCCTACTGGCCAAACGGTAAATGGTGAGTTTTATCTCGAAGTTCTGAAACGATTGATAGCGAGAATCCGTCGCGTACGGCATGATTATCGTGACGCCCGACCGTTCGTCAAAACACACTGTCACTCTTGCCACTATAACTCGGCATCTAATGAAACAAATGTCATAAGTAGTTGACACAACAGTAATGAAGATTGTCGCTTTCGATAACAAAAAGATACAACAAATGGCGCCGCTAGTTTCTTCTATTTTCGAAAAGTCCGGTTTCGTTTTGGACAGACGGTGTATTACTATTTTACGAAATATGTTCATAAACAACTGACTTCAACTTAATTATTTAAATGCCAAATGATCTTATAAAAATTTAGATAAGATCACTGAAGTTGTTAAATATCATCATTATTTGTACCGGGCAGTCACTCCTCTCCAAACTCAACTTGATATGTATTTGTTAAACCAGAGGCCAGAATAAATACTAAAATATATACAGGGTGTTCGGGATAAATTTGACAGTTTCGTAAGGAAAAAGAAAATCTTCTTTGTATCTATTAAATTTAATGAATTGACAAAAAAACATTACAGGCAGAGTTAATTACAATACTATCAACAAGATTTACTCAAAATAACCACCATTAGCATCGATCACAGCTTCAATTCTGCTTCGGAACCTCGAACAAGCTGATGCTACAGTCTCCCTGGGAAGGGCCGCAAAAACTGTTTTAATTTTATCCATTAACTGGGCTTTTGTATTACTGGAAGTGCGATTGGTGTCTTTTTCAACTGCGCCCCATACAAAATAATCCATGGGGTTAAGGTCTGGGGAGTTTGGAGGCCAAACATTTGGACTGGTGAAGTCGTAGAAATTTTCAGACAACCATTTTTGACTTTTCCCAGAGGTGTGGCAAGGGGCCGAATCCTGCTGCCATACATACGGCCTACCATTGGCTACCCTTGTTATCCAGGGCTTGACTACAGTTAGCAACTCCACGAACAAAGCCCGAATTCCAATGCCAGGGTTCTTCAACACCTGTTCCTGCAGATTTGCGAGGAATTCTGCTGTACGAACGCAATCAGATCGTCTGCTAGGGATCTTTCTTCTTGCTACATCCTCGTAGTCACCATTGCAAGTCTCTAGTTCATGCATGATTGTTTTTACTGTATTCAGGGAGCATTGGGCAGCAGTCGTAATATCCTTATTTTGATGGCGGGCACGAATCATCATGATACAAGTTACTCTCTTCCATGATTCAGGTGGGTTCCAGCTATCCATCCTTTCTGACATCTTGTATATGAATGAAGAAGGGTCCAAACTTTTAAATGAAGAGAAGTGTGTGTTAATACATGTAACTTACGGAAAAATATAATTAATTATAAATATGTCAAATTTATCCCGAACACACTGTAGTTTGGGAAATGTCTTCAATGGCTCCATAATTCGTAGTGAGTGAGGTGACGTCGTTTACATTTCCGTAGGTGTTCATTTGCTCTGTCCATATGGAACCGATAGAGGATTGTCTGTGTTACTATCCTGAATTGCAGAAAGCTCTAATGCGATACAGCTGAACCGAGAGGACAAACCTGCCGAAAAATATTTTAGAATGTGGTGATAAATTCAATCAGAAAAATGCACCATCCTAATGGGGATGACTTTCAGTCTTTGACTGCACCGACCAAAGATGTTTTAAAATGAGAACTTAGTTTTTGTTACATTAAATCTACGAATCATTGAATTCATGTATATGTGAACTGCCAAAGTACTGGATGTTTTTATTCAGCAGTATGAAATCCTAATTCCGATTTATTTATGCGTTGTTTTTTTTTCACATCTTTAGCGCATTCTTTCATAAGTATCTTCTCATATCGTCGCTTCTGTCTGATATAGGAAATACCACATGCACAGAAAAATTTGTATACTCGTGGTCTCTTGAGATAAAAATGAGGCTGTTGGGTGATCCTTGCAACATGGAGAATTTTCGCATGGCTGTCAAGGCAATTTTTAAACTGTACTGTGTAAATACTTCTTTTCACTTTTCTCTGTCCTTTATTTGTAAACTGCACCTTTAGCGGTCTTACTCCTATATATTCATTTCATTACGTAATGGTTTTTGTAAGATGTTATTGATGGTTTTAGATTTGTACTAATTCTTTAGGGGTGCATCACTGAGATATTTCCACTCTTTTTGTTTATCACTGGATATTTCGTATGCTTTTTTTTCTTGGAATGTTTTAATAATAATTGTTTCTGAGTCAGATTTAGCAATCAAGTATCTTCCAGTGGTGAACTTCTTTCTCATACTTCAAAGGAAAATTTGCCATGGTCCACTATTGAGATGAACGCCCTCCCCTACAAACAATGAAAAAAAGTATTCTATTTGTTTCAACTTCCACTGTCAATTGGATTTTATAATTTTGAGCTATTGAGAAACCCGGTGAAATTGTACAGCATCATTCAGTCCTTATAAGGACTGGCTTAAAGGGGCGAAGCAAAAATGCTTTTTAACTTCCCCGTTATCTGTAGAGGACAGTGTAGGAATAAGGTGTTATTGAGCTATTATTAAAGCTCTAGATCATGGCAGGAGGGCAACAGCAATAGCCGAGCCTAAGTTAGAACTTCATTGACTACAGCATTGCCCTCCATTACTCTCCCATGGTTTCATCCATCCCAAGACCACAGCATCGTTTAGTCCTTATCCTTATAAGGACTGGCTTAAAGGGGCGAAGCAAGAATGCTTTTCATCTTCCCCGTTATCTGTAGAGGACAGTGTAGGGATAAGGTGTTATTGAGCAATTAAAGCTCTGATCATGGCAGGAGGGTAACAGCAATAGCCGAGCCTCAGTTAGAACTTCATTGGCTACAGCATTGTCATCCATTACCCTCCAAGGGTATTGGATTGAATGAATCAATCACCGCATCTCACGGTCGATTGTTCCTCTTCATATCCAGCATCGTTTAGAGCATAAAATGAAATATTTATAAATAAATATTAAATATATATAATGGTGTATTATGTTATATCTAATAATAATTTCTAAAAAGAAATTTTGAGATGTATTTTTTGATATTTTACTTATAAAATTTTATAGCTAAGAATATTTATTAGAAGTTTATGTTTTTTTAAAATATATCTAATTAAAGATCGAAAAAATGCGTTTAACTGGAAACTCTATATAGCTAACAATTTTGCACTAGACAAGTACAGCCTAGTGTTAACGTTCTCTTTCTCTTCACAGAGAACCAGGTAAACTCAAGTTTAAATACTATTAATACAAATCGAAGTTAGTAATATTAATCATCTCCAATTTTTTCTGTGAAGATTTATTATCATCACAGCATTCATATAATATTCAAATTTCAATGAAATTTTGAAATCTATCACAACTTAAAACTAATGAAAACCCATTACATTGGTGTTTAGACAACATATTTAGTTATGAGAAGCAAGCGGTATGGACTATATCGTATAATTATGGGAATTTAATACTGTTTCGGTTGCATTCTAAGTTGCAGATAATGAGTTGAGAGATTCTAATGACTGCGTTAATTACAATATCCATGCATCACGGTTATGGAAAGCGAAAGTATGTTATTGAATGTGATCACAAAGGCGGAATACTTTGTGCATTTATTGCTCAATGAGAGGTCATTTCAATTAACCAACAAATGAACCAAAGGAATAGATGGCATAACTATACCAGTAATTACACAATCTTAGGACAAAACTGGCTGAACTTGCAGAACTACAGGAATGAGTCGACTTTATATTCTACTCTGCACTGATGAGAATCAGGATATTATATTTACGTAAACGAACTCAGTTCTTTATGTCGTTAGTCATGTAGACACATTTTTTTTAGTTAATTGAAAAAAAAACAATAATGAGCCTTATTACATATAATGAACGAGACTCCAATGAGAGTTGCAATAAACAATCGAGTGTTTATTTGTTTCAGCACTTAATATACAGACGAAATTAAGTGAGAGAAAAATGCAAGACTTCCTTTTACCAGATTCGTAAGAACACTAAAGGAAATCGAATTTACTACCAAGCGTCAGTGGTTGCAATATTTATACTATTTGGTCAAAAATATTCGGAAGCTTTTTATCCCAACCGTTAGTGTAATATGAAAGGCATCAATGTGGAGTTGGTCCACCCTGTGCTCGGTGAAGTAATTACTTTCCATTCTACCAGAAGATCATTTGTGAGGCCAGTCACTGATGTCGGACAATTCGGCTTGGTTCTCAATCGGCTTTTGAATTCAACCAAGTGTTCGATGAGATTGAGATCAAGGTTTTGTGCAAGTCAGTCAAGTTCTTCAACATCCATTTCATCAAACCATTCCTGCATAGACCTCGCTTTGTGGAAGAAAAATTGTCGTGTTGATACAGAAACGGGTCTTTACCGAACTATTGCCATAAAGTTGAAAGGACAGAATCATGAAAAACAACCCCAGACCATGATTCCTCTTCCAACAAACTTCGTAGTTGGCACAACACATTAGGGGAGATAGCGTTCTAGGATCCGACAGACGTAGACTCGTCCATCGGACTTCCAAGTGGTAAATTTTGAATTTTTGTTTCCAGTATCTGATTTCTGGGGTTTGCCTTGGATCCATGGAGAAACAGCAGGGAATGGGAAAAGAGATCTTTTTAAACCTGGCGATGCCACTCTCATTTCATGGATTTGGAATGAGCTGAATATATATATATATATATAAACTTTCACGACGTATATATGAAAACGACGTATCACGACGTATCATGAAAACGTCAATTACATACTTCAATATAACGAGGTATTTTCTGTTATTTGTTATACACTTTACATAATTATAAAAACAATATATTTTCTAGTATATCAATGTAGTTTCTACATACAAACAGTAATTCTAGTGCATTTGAAATTGCAATTTGTGTTTATCCATGTTTAAGCAAATATCACATAAACGATTCGTCTACTTTTTACCTAATATTGGTTTTGTTTGTTTGTTTATTTTCTATTTATTGACTTCCTACTTTGTGATCACGTTTATGTGTAACCAAGATAAGTCATAATTATATATTATGTACATGATGGCACCAACATGGTTAAGCCGAACAGTCTAAAAGCAGAATTTAAAAAAAAAATGATGGATTCCTATTGTAGCTATGCATATCACGCAGTATTCACAATGTTTCCTGTGGGAAAACGTAGAAAAATAAATTTGATTTGCAGTTTGCACACGTTTTGCATTTTCGTAAACATTTCATAAACTCCTGTTGCATATCCGTGTCTTTGCTATTACACATAAAGTTTCTTTACTTGCTCACTTTAAGAAGCAGTGCACGCTTAATAGCAATATTAACTCAATAAAAATATTCTCAGAAGAGAAATCTCTGTTTTCAAGTGATTTAAACTCCGAACTTGTCTAACACGTATTTGTCGTTTTCGTAGACGTGATGGTGTCAAAATATTACCGTCTTCCGTGAACCTACTTGGAAGGAAAGCCATTAAAGGAATAGTCGAGAAGTCAAGCAATTATGTCTAGCTCTTGAATATAACGTTAAATTTAAAATTAAATTTTCCTTGAAAAATTTATGTATTTTATATTTTAATTGAACATATTTTACAAGAGAAACGATGATGTTTCTAATCGTTTGCATTTATATTTTAATGGTTTTCTTGGAGATTTTACTTCTATCGTTTACATTCGTCTCTCTCTGTTCGTTAGATATATTGAAGTTTTTTTTTTTAAATCATGTGATTTACGATGCGTGTCCAGCAGCAAACAATGTTTGCTGCTGGACACGCAGCAAATACAATCCCTTCTCACGGCCTCACTTCAAGAACTCACGGCCTTCCTTCTTGAAGAATAGAGCTTACTTTCTCGTGAAAGCTCTCAGATGTACTTGAAGAGTTATCATTTTTTTTGCATGCATTTCGTTCACCAAAGAGTCATAGTACTTTATATGGGTAGGCTAAGGGTTACATTATCCAGAATCCTTTCTTCAAAGGTCAACCATGGAATTATTTAAGCCACTTGAGGCCTCCAGTAAGCAAGATGGTGATCACATACACCCGACAATGAAAATCATCTACTAAAAAGATATTCACAAACATCTATGCTTACCGGCAGATTCGAACTATAGCCTGTTAACAGTGCCGGAATAAACCCTGGGGGAGGCCCTAGCCGGTCGAAATCTTTGGATTTCCTCTCGCAAATTATCTCCTAAAGCGTTTTTAATTTTACCAATTTTAATAAACCAATTTTATTACACAAATCAATCATTAACAATTATTAATGTTATTAAACAATAATTGTTAAATATTATTAAACAATATTATTTTGTTCCGTTGTTGCGGGGCCCTCAAACGGCGTGTGACTCGTAAGCCAGTGCCTACTCTGTCTATTTGGTAATCCGGCACTGCCTGTTAAGATTTCATACGTTATCATCGCAAAAAAGGTCTGCGATTTAATGTTGCGATGTAAGCAAAAGGTGTGCCTACAACTCAATTAAAAAAAAAAGTGATATTTTGATCCGTGTTGTATTTTTCAGGTGTTGCAATATTTTGGCACAATAATGTATGTCACTTAATGGGACTTAGTTTTGTAAGGAGCATCTAAATGGGAATTTAAAAAAATTATATCAGTACTGTCTTCATTTCACTAACAAAATAATCTGTTCAATAATTTTCTTTATGTTGCTTCCACGAAAGGTTATTTGCTAACTTATAGTACATTTTGAACCGTGGATGGGTCAAGGATTTTTTCTATTGTTATCAATTTTATATATTTTTGTATTTTTAAATTTATTTTTACATAGTCGGGAAACCCTACTCTAAATGCTCCAAACATGGAACTTTTTTCAAACTATTTCAGTCCTCCAATAAGCGGCGAGGTGGCCTCACACCGGGCAATGTAGTTCATCTCCCACCTAAATACAATCCCTAAACATCCATGCCCACAGTGAGATTCGAACCTGCAACTTGTTTGACAAAGGGTGGGTCTGCTAATCACTGTGCCACCCAAGCCGATAAAAACTGTGTATAGGAGTTCACAGTTAGTTTTTCATTAAGCATGGAAAGCCTATCGTATAAATAGATAAGCTAGTCGACTGTACCATCAGGAAAACTGTGAGCATTAGTGTCCAAATTAAAGGGCTATTTGTAAAGATTGTTAGCGTTCTAATGTTGATAAACTCTTACGAAAAAACAGCTCTCTAGTGAACACAGTAGTTATTATTACTGCATCAATGAATAGGATTTAAAAAATTGCCTAAATCTTCAAATGTTTTAAATTTTGCAGTATTTTTCACTTGTGCATGGTATTTCTAGAGTGAAATCAAAACAACAAAGAGAGTTACGTACAAAAAAGTATGTTGAGAGTCAATTGCCAACAAAAGTACTGATTATTGGATTGCCGAAACCTTTATACCTTAGCTACAGTGTTACTGGAAAAACATGTTAGAATTTCTCTGGAGATAGTATTCAATGGAGTTGAGAAGAAACGCGTTGGTGGAATGAGGTCTTAGACTTCGAAGTATAAGTATTAAATTCTTCAGATCCAATGGTTGGATATTGACAAAACCAGCGCCTTGCTTGGAAGTCAATTTCTGTTTTCTCTTTACTTCAAATCAACAGATTTTCCAGAATAGCTTGGCTGGAAACAAATTTCCTTGTCCTTTTAGACTAACCAAAGGTTTGTTCTTTCGAAATCGTATCAATACTCCCCATTTTAGTAGTTTTATATTGATTTTAAGGTAGCACAAGTAGTTATTGACTTGCGAGTATAAATATAAAAATATTTCCTATATAAGTATTAAATATCGTATATATATATATATATATAAATTATTTTTCTTCCTTTGGTGTAGTAACTGACTTCAAAGTATCATCTTATTAGTAATTTTTTTAAAAGTTAGTGATACTGTGCCCCACCTCGTCCTCCTCCTACCTTGAGAAGGAGCAAGGTAGGAGGAGGTGAACACAGTAAAAAAATATTCTTTAGTTTTTTATGTTGTTTTCCCTTTTACTTAAAGTTTTTTTATACTGTCAATGACAACTTCCATCTTGTTCACATCCTATAATAGTCAACTTTTTTTTTCTTTAACTTCTCTTAGCTTTCAATATAACAAAGTGTTTCCTATATTTTTCTTAATATATGAAAAGTTCTTTATAATCCACAATCACAAAAACTGAGTCGTTACCATCTTGACATGATTATATCAATATCAAATTACTTAACATTTGAAGTTCTAAGTCCGTTATGACTTTCAAACTATCGCAATTTATATTTTATGTTTCCACTTTAACCTAATACTGTATAAACCTGAACGACAGATAAGTAAAATCCTATAATAAAGCCAAGGTTTAATGTGTACATATATACAAATATCTATTTGGTGTGTTTATTGCTTTATTACATTATAAAACATAACCAAGCAACTTGGTAATTCTCATTTTATATTCTACTCCTGCAACGAAGGTTTTATAACATATTTACATAAAAGCTTTCATTTCCTCCCTATATATATAGTCCCAAAGAAAATTAATTCACCTGTCTAAATATCGAACGAATAGCTCTGCTACCGCTCATAAATGATGGTATGCTAATACAAAGTGCACGCTTCCAGCTTTGTGAAAGTCATGTTGCTCTTTGGCTGCAAGCTTGGAGACGAATAAAAGGCTGCCGAGTTTTATCAATCAGCGAAACTTTTAAGATTTTGCAGTCCATATTTTCAATAAACGTGTTGATAATCCGGTTTCTTTGCTTTCACAAATTCCTTTCTAATGAAAGGAATCGTGATTGTAAAGAAAAGATTTATTGCGTAGGTAGAGAAAATTTTAAAAGGTTCTTTCAATCGAAATATTCGATATTTACTCCTTTCTTAGTAAACGTTTCAACCATTATTCTAGCAAATAACAATGAACCACGCAAACTGCAGTTGAATGATTATATCAACAGATATCCGGTGCGAATTACGGTTAGTTTTTGCACTTTTTTTCATTTTATTTCATTTTTGTTTCATTTATTATCATTGCTATATTATATTATTAATCACTTTCCGTAAAACGTTATTGCAATAAATGCTACTTGTATAAACTCTTCTTCTTATATATATATATGTGTGTGTGTGTGTGTGTGTGTGTGTGTGTGTGTGTGTGTGTGTGTGTGTGTGTGTGTGTGTGTGTTAAAGATAGCAAGCTATTATATATATATATATATAAACTTGGTTTTAATCATTTTTCCCAAGTAAGCAAACAGACAAGAAAGTCAAGTTTGCGCTAGCACGTAGTGCAAGTCTGGGGCAACTCGTGGTAAAGGTGGAATAAGCTCTGATCACTTTGCTTAGTATTTTCCCCTAATGCAAAGCACATCCCCTCCATCACTTCAACCTTGGCATTTTTAGGTCTGGCTCCCACTGACGAGACCTCAATAAAGATCGAAATCGCTCTGGGTAGTGGCCCTTGCCTTTAATGCATAGCATCATACATCTCCGCAAGGACATTTTCCCCTAATGCTTTGCATTAAGGGAAAATACTGGGGAAAGTGATCGGATCTTACTCCACCTTTACCACAAGTTGCTCAGACTTACACTACGTGCAGGAGCAAACTTGACTTACTTGTCTGTTTGCTTACTTAGGAAAAAGGATTAAAATCTAGCTTATAAAATTGCTTGGTATCTTTTATATATATATATATTATCTGACTGTAAATCCGTGCGTGTTCACGGGATCGGTTTGTGTGTTCTGAGGGACCAAAAACCCGAGTTTCCTGGTGAACTAACCCTCTACCTCCGTATGAAACCGGCTAACTGACCTTTAGTCGAATGAATAGCATTCTAATAAGCAGATTGTTGTACATGTTTATATAAGTCTTTGATAAGGCCACATCTTGACTTATATGTGCACAGATCTCGTCATCTTAGTTTCATGGAGATTTGGAGCGAATTCAGAGGCGGGTGACCAAGATGGTGACATGGATGTGGGATGCTTCATATTATGAGAGAATGCCTGATTGATTGGTGGATGTAGGGGGACGAGAAATGATAGAGACATATTTACTTAGGAGGTTTTATAAGATTAACACGGATGAAATTTGTCAGTGTATGACTAGTGTTGGGACAACTAGTTATCATCCCTGATAATTGAGGTAAGAGTACGGTATCAAGGCCATAAGAATGAGTGTTTTTTCTTGGAAAGTAGTGAATGACTGGAATGATTTGCCAGTGTCAGATATCAGTTCTTTGTCAGAGTTCAAAACAAAATACACTTTATTTGGAAAGAAGTCAACGGACACCATAGTGTGAAGAACAAATATCCGTGGCTCCCACCTAAATAAGATGCAGGACCTCCTTTCGTTGCAATGGATGCAACAATCGTACGAAGTATACTTTCGACAAGCGTACGATAGCGATTAATAGGAATTTTGGACCATTTATCCTGCTGACATGTAAAGAGGTCCTGGTCTGATGTGGAGGCGGATGTCCCTTGAATTTCATCCGATGCTCCAGTTCATTCCACAGATGTCCAGTGGGGTTGAAATCAGAGCTCTGAGAAGGCCAGTCAAGTAGGGTGACCTTTTTGTCGACAAACTACGCGGTTACAGCAACAGCCTTATGACACATTGCATTGTCGTCCTGAAGGAGACAATGGCCAGTTCCGTAGGAAATATTGCATTGTCCAGAATGTTCAGATACTTCTTACAGTTCAATATTCGTGGCACCATAAAGGCATGAGGTCAAACCACGAAAAACAGATCATACCATTACACTGCCACCAGCAGCGTGATTCGTCGCTCCATAACACAGCTTTCCAAGCGTCCTCATCCACTGAAGACGACACTGCATGTTGGTTTGGGTAATGTGGGGCTTGAATAGTGCGGTTCTACCATGGAGACCTATGTTGTGAGCATCGGTTCTGAATATGTTTGTGCAGATTTGTGTTCCAGTCGATTCTGGGAACTCCGCATTCAGTTGATTCCTTGCCCCTCCATCTCACTATGGATAACTGATTGTTGATCCGTGACGTCCCAATTTGTTAACAATTTGCCAAACAGATAGGTCTGCAACATAACATCCTATCAGAACGCCTCTTTCAAACTCTATCATTTTCCTTCTAGCAGTCATTTCACCCGGACGCATTTGCACTGACTAAAGAGCACCATACTACTCCAATTTATACCAGCTACGAAAATGTGACTTGTTACATGGTACGATGTGCCTTGCCTATGGGCGTGTCCGGCGACTTTTTTCCAAGCAGTGTATGACAAGTATTATACAGATACTGATGTTTATTGTGAATGTTTGGCCTCTTGCAATGAGTCTACAGACTCATTGCATGCATGCATATAATAATAATAATAATAATAATAATAATAATAATAATAATAATTCATCCATTATTTCAAGTCACATTTTGACTATCTTAAAACTTTCTTACATACACTGATGACTTCGGGAAGCAATAATCCATATGTGCATACAGGGCACAATTTTCTTTACTAACACGTTAAATTAAAGAATTGTTTAAGATGCATTTCCTCATCTTAAACACGTGCATTTCAGTTGAATAGTATTATTTGTACTTTCATCTACCAATTCAACCGGTCTGGGATGCATCTTAGAGCTAGTTCTCGTAATCATCATCATCAAAGCTCCAAAACCAATTCTAACTCTCGGATTTTCATGCATGACTAAGTTAATCCCCGAAAAAGAGAATGAATAACGCAACAAAACCAGGAAATTCAGATGACAGTTGGCTTGCATTATATTACATTGTGTGTGTATGTGTGTGTGTGTGTGTGTGTGTGTGTGTGTGTTTAAATTCAAAAGCTTTTATTTAATGACCTTTTTTTTGATAGTTACTTCTTTGCTATTAGTCACATCTAAACAAATTCATCATCTAAAATAAAAAAGACAGATCAATAATCCACACAGAGTGTTTTAATGAAAGAATTTTAATTTATTAATAATTATATGAAGCTTTAAAATGTTTATTATGCTAATCACTACATTCAGTTTTTAATTTAAAAAATGCTAACAAACCGGTTAGATAAATTAAACTTTTTACAAATGTTATTCGCTTTAAGAAAGTCTAAAAAAAGAAAATGATATTCAATAAAGGCTTATCAATAGCTTCTAAAAAAAGCGATTATTTAAATCTGTTTTCATTTTATTATCGTTCATTTATCAGAACAAAGAGGTCGCTAGTGGAAGTCGATGATCCTGAAGAAACACTTCGTATTCTGGGAAGTCTTGCTCATAGAATATTGGAAGCCGAAACTATGAACAGGTATGAATTAGAAAAATTATAACAAGAGAAATATTTTATGAGAAGAGAATTATTTTATAAATATATTTTGAAAGGGAAAATTCAAATTTCTTTTAAAAAAATTAAATGTTTAAAAAATATTAATATATTTTTCACCATAATGTAATCAATATAGGAGTAATAGCATCATATTTAGCTACTTCAAAGAGCTTTTGCAGATCATACCAAGAACACTTTCAAAGAAGTAGTCTTTTCTGAATTGGGGAAAAGAGAGAAAATTTTGAATACTACGGTGATTCATCCCACTCCAAAGGGATTAAATTAAGAGACCTGACTGGTCAAATGTGTTTCGTGTTAGCTTGGTGCAACTCGTTTTTATGTTAGTTTTTTAACTATGAATATAAATTCACCTTAATGATTTTGTGACCAACGAAGAGAAACTCTGGACTATTTAAATTCTGTTAAATATGTTTGCTCTCAAGGCTAAGGTAACATTTCCAAGATATTTCAATATGTTTTCGAAATTAAGCTTTAGTTTATTTGTTCTAAAATAGAATAAATGTATGAAACAACATTTCAATTTATAGACAACAGCTGGACAACAGTCAACTTTTACAGTAAATATTGCTATGGAAAACTCACTCACTATAACAGACTACTGAAAAGCTCTACGATGCCACGAGTGAACAGGATCAGAGACTAAAGTAAGAGAAGCTGTAGCCAGGGAGGTGTTCAACTGGTATTAGGGAACCTATCGTGTGGAAAGAAAACATTCCTCACACCAGCCTAAGCAGTTGCTATTTGGAAGGAAGAGTACAAGGCTTCATGGTGTTGCTGCCATGTTTTGGTTCTGCAATCAGTTCTCGTCAGACCAGGCGTTCCAGTCATAAGCTGTCCAGTTGTCGGTGATCACGTGCCCATTGAAGCCACATCCTGTTCTTAGCTGACAGCATTGGGAGCAAGGATGGTGGTCTAGTCCTATACCCCCATCCGTGATACCATGCGAAGTACTGTGCAATGCGAGATGATGTTCTGATCCCCCCCCCCCACTGTTGTAAGACGTGAACTCTAAAAAAAATAAATGTTTAAAAACATAAAAAAGTCTGTGATTAGATTGGTTACGTTTCACTGTAGCCCTCCTGTGATTTTTCACGATCCCTGCCATTCTTCTCTGACCTAGTGTATCAATGAGCTGTTAGAGTCTCCGTAGCTCAGTCGGTATGTACGAAACCCTGGCGATTCCCGTCTATGACTGAGGAACTTTTATTTGGTCTCTTTCGGCTAAAGGTGAGTTAGCTGGTCTCGTACTACGGCGGTAGAGGGTTATTTTTTTCACCCGGAAACTCGGGTTTTTCGTCCTTCAGAACAGGCAAACTGGCCCCGAAAACACACATGGATTTACAGCTTCAGGAAAAGAATGGAATAAATTAATACAAATTATATTGTCGGAGTAAAGAATCATAGAAAGGCAATTGCCAAAAAAAAAAAAAAGGGGGGAAGTAGAAGTTAATTAAAACTATAATTGAAAATGAAAAAAGAAGATATTTAAAGTAGAAGTGTTACTTACTTTTCGAAAAAATAATTGCTATCTACAGTTGCATTTTATTCATAACATACTCCATCTTTCCACCAGACACGTGAACTACCCATTTTTCCTCTATAAATTACGCTAATTGTGAGCATTTTTTCGCTTTCCTCCAACGACAAATAATAAGACGTGAACTCTAAAAAAATCAATGTTTAAAAACATAAAAAAGTCTGATAAAACGCTAGCTTTAATTATATATATAATAGAACCAATTATTTGCAGCTCAAAGATTCATATCTTAGATTGCATTAAATACAATGAGTTGTAATTCTTTTCTTTCGCTGTTCTAATCACACATCACAGACGAACTATTCCATTAACACTTTCGCTGATAGAAAATGAGACAAACTACGGCATTAATTCCACACTAATGTACTCGGCTTATGAATTAAGTAAAAAAAATTAAATGTTTTATTATTCTTTTGCATCACTTTCAAATTTACTTTATAATAAAAAATTCTAATTAATATTTTAGTAATCAAAATAGCATTACATAATACATAAATAAAATTTAAAAAGTTTAGAAGAATTTAAATTGTTTTAATATTTGCTTCCAATTGTAAACAAAAATTCTAATGAGTTTTTATTAAGAGATAAAGGGAAAAATTACGTAATTGCGAATTCCTTAGTTTCTTAGAGGCTTAAGTTATAACATATTTAATCGCCACCTGCTGGGTAATTTTATCTATGTATATGTATATGTACCGTGCATTTATATCTAGTTATATTATGAATAATTTCTGTTAAACTATGTAATTTCCATACGACTAAGAAATTATTATTTTTAGAGCAGAAGGAATCTCATTTTAATAGTATTTTAATTTCCTGTGATTGTTTCCACCGAATTATGATAATAATAGCACTTTGCTAATGTCCACGCTAAATTAGCCTTGGTAAATTACTTCGCCATTGCAAATTTACCCAGTGCAGGTCTAAGAGACGCTTCAGAGCGTTAAGTTTCCTTTTGTTTATCTTTTAACTCCAGCATCTCACAGGTGTTTGGGTGCATAAAGAGATGGCGTGGATTTAAGTACTTATCACCCAACCGTTTGCTTTTAAACACATTTTAACTTTCCTCAACATTGCTAATCTGACTTCGAAACTTCAAAAGTTTTAACAATTGTTAACTTTTCCATCAAAACTTCGTGCAGCTCTTCAACCGTATTATTTTATTCTGGTTACCAATTTCTATAACACAAATATTTAAAAAAAAAAAACGGTCTCTTATAATCATAAACTGATTATCTTTTCAATTTAGAAAAGCTATTGCTACCTCACAGTTGAATCATCACGGTTTATTGATCGCCATGCATAGAGGCTTATTGCTTTTAAACCTCAAACGTAAATGAATCGTGCAATTTGATTTAAATTGTTAGCCGCTAAAGAAACCTACTATTATCCTATTGTTTCGATGGGATTACCAACACAAAGCAATTTTTCAGACTGAAATTAGATATTAAAATGCATTATTGAATGCCATTGTATGTTACTATAGAAATGTAATTTCTATCATTGAAATTGACCACCATTTTCAACTCACATCATGTGATCTTATTCACGAACATATTCAAAATAACTGTGAAATTATTCTTTAAACAGCATTTCAATACACTAGATAGTAATAGTGAGAAAGAGACATTTTCTTTTAATTTCTTCCTGTAGACAAGAAAGATTCGAAAAATATGTGATAATTGAAGAAAGCGTATTTTTATAATTATCCTCAAGGGTCGTAAAGATTGTACAATAGTCTCTGATTTCGAAAATTCCATCTTATGAAATTTAATAGAATAATTTACATAAACAATGAAATTGCACATTTTATCAATGTTCACTTCACTTTTTTTTTTTTTTTTTTTCAGCGAGAAACGAGGTTTAGATCTTGGCCTGTCTAGAGGATTTTCCGGAAGCCAAGCTGCTAAACATCTTATGGGATTGACAGCTGCAAGTTTTGCTAATGGTCCCGGTAGGCGGCGCCGCGATCTGAACTCCAACTAATTTGTTTCCCAGCAATTAATTATAAAATGTTGATTTCCAGCTAATGTACATGCACGTCTAAGCTGATGTATGAAGACTTTATACAGAGTAGTGATCAAATTAGCTATACAAAATCCTGAATTATTAGAATTTAGCCATGATTTGGAGTTTAATTGAAATAAGCATCGAAAACTATATTCTTAGTCTTAAGTTTTGTATTCTGTGTTGAGTGCTCTGTGTTCCTTAATTGTAGAAAATGTACAGTTATCGAAAAAAATAAATAAATACCCTGTTGTGCAACATAACGTATGGTTCTGTGATTGAAATACTCATTCTGATTCTCAAGTCTTTTATTTCGCACAAGAAAAATAGATTCAGTTAAATACGTATCTAAATAGAAAGCAAAACATTGCTAAATAATTTTTAACACTTAACACTACAGTAGATATAGAATAATATAAAATCATATTGTTTAGTTATTATTTACAAGTATCCATTTGTCTGTGTTTTTTTTTCTTCGTATATTTCAGTTATATTTTCCATACATTTCCGTTCTTGTAATATATTGTTGGAGTGATGTTTTTCACGAAAACGACGTTCTCTCTTTCCAATTAACAACTTGATTATTCTCACACTTATTCTATTTTTATTCATTTAACAAAAAGGTTTTTTTTTAATTTTTGTTTAGATTAGGACCTCAGGTGTAGTAGTATATGATCACTTCATATCAGGCAAATGACTTCGTTAGATAAACAGTCACTTGACATATGGAAAATGGACTTACAAAATTAGGGGGGGGGGAATTAAAATTGCAAACAAAAGTCATCTACTTCAAACTTTATTTTAATGTCGAATTGATTTTAACATAATAAGGTCCGTTCCGTTTCTGGATCTAAAGCGAGTAAAAATGTGTTTGTTTTTTTACTGAATATAAATTTAGTTTTATTGGTAGTTTTCTATTGGACATAACCTGTAACTTCTCAAAATGATGCAGTATTTTGGGATAGTTAGGATAAACCTTTATTGTCTATGCACGTGATGAGAGAATGAAATGAACAGAAATTATATTAAAAGTATGAAGATTCAAGGAAAACTAATTTGAAAACAACATCGAAGGGAGATGGAAGTTAAAACGATGAAGAAAAAAAAATTAACTAAAATATGCATTTAAAAAAAAATGAAATGTGATTTATTGGTATTGTTATAGATAGAGAAAATATTCCATGTTAAAATTTCTTAATAAATTACTTCATCTTGAGCAGGAATATTCAAACTTTTTCGTGAAGTATCTTGATTGATTACTTGGGTTCCCACAGTTGCCGGTTCATTTATTAACTAGCAACTGTGGGAACTCCAGGGAACTGAATGATAATGGAAATGTAAACTAACTGCTAATTAAAAAAACTACTTGCAGTACAAAAAATAAAAATAAAATAAAATAAATCATTTACGAAATTATTTTTTTACTAATACATAATCATTATTATCTTTCATTTAAGTTGAAAGCACAGAATATGCAAAGAAAATATACACTGAATTAGAAATATTGATGCAGATATACGTAAATATCACTTACGCAGCGTATATGCAAAATACTTGGTCACGTGCGTCATTACTTGTTCTAGGTAACTATTTAAGAATGTTGCTGGTCAGTAATCGTCAACAGTGTTGATCACAATGGGAAAAACAAAGGATCTTATGGAGTTCGATAAAGGGCTTATTGTGGTGCCCGTCTAGCTGTAGCTACGATTTGGAAACAGCAGAGCAGACTGGTCTTTCAAAAGGTGAGATATCCCAGGTGTTTAATCAGTGAAAAAACAACCCATACTTCTTGTCTAACAGGCGTAAATGTGGTCCTAAGACAGTTTATCAGGAACGAGATCGCCATCGTCTGAGAAATCTTGTACAGCCAAACAACAGAACTTCCCTTGTGCTTCAATTGACCGAAGCATTTAATGAAGGCTTCCCGACACATACCTCACCGAACGATGCGCAAGGAATTGAAGGGGATTGGTTTTTGGCATTCACATACATGTATGGAACACGAAGGACCGGAAAGTTCGTTTACTGTGTTGTCAGGAACACCGTGAATGGACACGGGAAGACTTGAAAAACGTTATGTGGTCCAACGAGTTACACTACACCTTGTTCTGTATCCATAGTAGGCAGAGAGTTTGGTGGGAGCTAATGAAACAAACAACCAAGCTTGGCTAGTAAACACAACTCAAGGTGCTAGGCGTTATGGCGCAGGGCTTGTTCTGATATTGCTGGAAGGTGGGATGTCTTCCGAGGATGGACTTGATAGATCGGTAACCCATTGTTACCGATCAAGTCCATTGTGCAATGTTGACTTTTAATCCATCAGGTGACGGTTGTTTCATGGACGACAATGCTACTGTCCATCGCGCAATAATTGTTCAGCCAGCATGACAATGACTACCACAATCTTCCCTGCCCACCAAATCCCAGATCCGAGCTTCATGGAGAATGCACTTTCTTGACAGTCCTTTAACTGAGCCAGTTAAGGGACTGTCTATTGAACATCTGGTATGTTATTGACGTAGATGCAATCCAACATCCTTGTAGATTCTATTCCAAAACCGCATATGAGCTGTAATTCTGACTAAACGAGGTCCAACACGGTATTAATGCAATCCTGTGAACAAGCTGGATTTAGAAAGAATTACAATACTTTGGAGCATATTCACACATTAAGACAGCTCATTGAAAAATCAATTGAATACAATAAACCCTCATGTCTGGCCCATATAGACTATGAAGAAGCATTTGATTCAGTTAAAACATCTGCAACACTAAAAGCACTTGAAACACAGGGAACTGAGAAACCTTATATTGAAACACTAAAACATATTTACAATAATGCAACTTCTGAAATTAAATTATATAAAAACAGTGAAAAGTTCCCAATACAAAAAGCACCCGGCAAGGCTACACCATATCTCCCAAATTATTTACAGCTGCACGAGGAAGTATTTAGAAGCCCTGATTGGGAAAGAAAAGGAATAAACATAAATGGAGAAAGGCTGCATCATCTGAAATTTGCAGATGATGTTGTCCTGATAGTAGATAATCTTGAAGATCTAGAAGAAGAAAGGCTAAATCAGCTAAATGAACCTCCAGAGAAATTTTATTAAAAATATATAGAGAAAAAACAAAATTAATGATGAATAAATACATAAACCATAGAACTATTACAAAGTTGAAAACCATGAAATAGAACAAGTTACTTCATATGTACTGTATATTTGGGCGAATTGTAATCCTTTGAGGAGTGTCAAAGAAAAGAGATTGAACGAAGAATTCACCTTGGATGGATGGCTTGTGGGACAATGAGAGACATATTCAGAAGTGACATTCGTATGAGTCTAAAAAGGAAAGCTTTCGACCAGTGCATATTTCCTGTCCTAACATATGGAAGAGAAACATTGACTTTAACATGGACTAAACAAAAAGCTGAGAACAACACGACATCTCATGGAAAAAAGTATGCTAACAATAACATTAAGAGATAGGAAGACAAATATTTGAATAAGATCTCAAACAGGTGTCATGAATATTGTAAAATACATTAAACAGGCTAAGTGGAGATGGGCTGGCCATATTGCCAGATGCAGTGACGGGAGGTGGATTAGAAAAACAACAGAGTGGAGACTGGAGCAAGATAAAGAGGAAGACTGAGAAGAAGGTGGAGCGATGAACTTGAACAAATTACAGGAGTGAGATGGATGGGAGAGGCAGAAAACCGAGTGACCTGGAAAATCATGGGGAAGACCTTCGTCCAGCAGTGGACAGAACCAAATGGTTGAAGAAGAAGAAGAAGAATGGTTTTGTTTACATATCATCAATATAAGAATAATTTTCGGTTGTACTGTTTGATTGTTTTCATTTTAAAGAACGATTCCGATTTTTTTCAATGTTATGAACAAACATATCAGCGCATCTGTTAATCTATAGTAGTCTTTATTTGCAAATAAAGTTGTATCAGCCAATAAATAGTTCAATCAAGCATTACACTCACACCAGCAACTCGTAGTAAGATTTCACTGTACGCTGTTTATTTTAAAGAAAATAAAAATAGTAAATTCTCTTATCTACTTTCACATCTGCAGGTCTTGAATCACTTATGATCAGCATTGGTTACTTGTTCTGAAAGTTTCGTTCTGAAAATATAAACGACACATTATAAGCAACATCGCTTCTCTACTTATACATAATTATATTGCTTTCACAATCACTTGATGCACCTTGAATAGTTACACAAAAACGTCTATAGAATCGTAGATTAAAACGAACTGATCCATCTAAACCGAAAGAAAAAATAAAATAAAATAATTTATGAATTATTGACTCTTGTCTGGTTATTAATATCACAGAATAGAGAATTCTTAGTTCAGTCGATTCGATGACGTTTTGTTTGGAAACCCTCTGTTCGCATCCCGTTCAGGACACTAAGAAACTTTATCAAGACTTTTCAATTAAAGGTGAATTATCTGGTCTCATACGGAGGCTGTGTAACCCGACGTTAGTAAGGTGGAGTGTCACAGACCCCCAAAGATTTTAAATTGACTATAACGTTTTAACAGCGCGTGTCAGTGAGTCATGCCTCAGTGTAGCTTCCCCTCCCGGAACCGCTACTCGACGCTATAGACGACAGGCTGTTGCGCGCAAGCAAGTTTAGTGTGCAGAGATGTAAAGTGCTGGGGTGCACCAGATCCCTTACCAAAAGTGTGACTATAATTACTTCCGAAACGTAAGTTGTTTTCATGTATATTCTACTAAAATATTATCGTTACTGCTGTGTCTTCTATATTTTTACATGCCAACGATAAGCAAATACGATTTCGTAAATATTTAGAGGGTAATTTGAGAATAATATTTTTTTTTTACCAGATGAATTACGAGCAGGAAGAACGGAGGTTACGTCAACTTATAGATGACGCTTTGACAGACGAGGAGCCATTTAGCGGAGATAATGATCGTGAAATTGATTTAGAATTAGTCAGCAACCATGAGTCTGATACAGAACAAGACTGTGAGGAAGAATCTTCAAAGGAATAATTCAGAGGAAGCCTTTTACTTGGCGAAGGATAAATTATTTGGGTGGGTCTATGGGATCTCACCTTACCACTTTTGTTATATTTTCCCACCTCATCATTAAATGGAAACTGATTCGTGTCCTGTCTAAACGTGAAAGAACTTTTAAAACATCTTTTCGACTTATAATAAATTAGCTACTCACATATCGAGGCCACGGAGTTTTCGTCTATTATTATTATTATTATTATTATTATTATTTCGAGTTTTTTATGGGTGGCATTCGTGAAAAAAAAACTAACTAACCAACTAAACTAGCGGTATACAAGATCGTGTTCAAACTGAAGTCAACAGTTTCAGCCTTGTTGACAGTCAAGCAAATCATGCTTGCGAATGTCTTCAGGTGGCAGATGAGTTTTTCGCTCGGTTTGAGACCACTAATTTGGTTACAAGAGTCCTACAATGACTTGAAATTTTTCCATGTTTGGGTTTAGTTTTCTTCAACAACATTTTTGGTTTTATAATCGATCATAACATTCGTGTAATATTCATAAAATAAAAAAATCGCATTAAATAAATAATACAATTTAACTTATGAATTTAAAGTTGGGTTTAAAAAAAAGAAAAAAAAAGCGAATCGAACCAGAGACCAGCCCACATAAATTAGGAGAGTGAGCAAATGGACCTCATCCATCGAAGATTAGAAATAAAGATACTCATTAGCATTCAAGAATTCTTGCCAGCCATCCTAAAATGAAACAAAGGAAAAAATCTAGATGAAGCGATGCAGTTAGGAATTATAATATTATCCTTCGAAGACAGAAATGTAAGATTCGACAAACGACAGATTATGGAATTAAATTGTCACACAGTTATATAAACATAAACATAAATAATGCTTATATTACTCATATAAATATAAATAAAACGTATCCTTATAAGGACTGGCTTAAAGGGAAAAGCAAGAATGCTTTTTATTTTCACTGTTATTATCTGTAGAGGACAGTGTAGAGATAAGGTGTTATTGAGCTATTAAAGCTCTGATCATGGCAGAAGAGTAACAGCAATAGCCGAATTCAGTTAGAACTTCATTAGCTACAGCATTGCCATCCATTACCCTCCCAAGGTACCCATTTTAGTCGGCTCGTACGACATGCATGAGCTACATTGGGGCTTTTTTTTTAAGTAAAGCCGACTCTAAAAATTAGGACGATCTCTAGACCATTCCACAGTGGCCGAAAGACCGTCCAACTCAGTGTTGGCTCCACTCGGTGATGGGGCACCCCCCACCACCACCACCGAACAGAACCGCTCATATTCTAGGGAAAAATCAGCCATCACCAAAGCCTCTCACCAGAGACTCAAAATATATGCACTCCCAGACAAACTTCCCGAAATCTAAGGTCCCCCTCACCGGGAGCGAAATTCCGGAAGAAACCTAAGATAGTAAAACTTTCGAAACTCTGTGTCCATTTAGTCGCCTATTACGACTCGCATGGATTTGCGGTGGAGCTATTCTTATCCCGGCAACCACACGGGTAATATAAATAAAACTTTATCCATATAAGGACAGGCTTAAAGGGGCAAAGTAAGAATACTTTTAATCTTCCCCGTTATTATCTGTAGAGGACAGTGTAGAGATAAGATGTTATTGAGCTATTAAAGCTCTGATCATGGCAGGAGGGTAACAGCAATAGCCAAGCCTCAGTTAGAACTTCATTGGCTACAGCATTGCCATTCATTACCCTCTAAGGGTATTAATCACCGCATCTCACGGTCGATCTTTCCAGCCCATTAATAAATAAAGTTCTTAAAAGAACTGGGCGATGGACTGAGTCCTTGACTCTTTATCCCGTCATCTGAATGAAGTAAATCTGTGTGGATGGAGTGTTGTTCAGCTAAAAAGCTCTAGTCATAGCTGGGTAACCGCAATAGCCGAGCCTCAGTTAAAACTTCATTGGCTACAGCATTGCCATTTGTTATCCTGGAAGTCCTAAAAAGGACTCTACGATACGATATGATATAAGCACTTTTCTCCATTAATATGATATAAGCACTTTTCTCCATTAATAAATAAGTTCTTAAGTTCTTAAAAGAACTGGGCGATGGACTGAGTCCTTGACTCTTTATCCCGTCATCTGAATGAAGTAAATCTGTATGGATAGAGTGTTATTGAGCTAAAAAGCTCTAGTCATGGCTGGGTAACGGCAATAGCCGAGCCTCAGTTAAAACTTCATTGGCTATAGCATTGCCATTTGTCACCCTGTAAGTCCTAAAAAGGACTTTTCCGGGATTAATAAATAAAACTGTTTAATAATACTAATAAATCAAAATTATGTATATTTAGTAATGGTGTTAAGTAAAGTAATATATCTAATAAATAAAGATAGTTGCTTATGTTTTTTAATACCAATTAATAAAATTAATATTTCATTTAAAGTATTTTAATAGACATAAATACCTCTGTATATTTAATAGCATTATTGCTAATAAATAAAACTCGTCGATTATGCCAGTACACATTAAGGTTTAAAATATTTAAAATATTAATGTTTAAAAAGCGCATACTCAAAATGCAATAATTGAAATATACAGTATTAGCAAACACGGCTACTTTCAAAACGGCATATGTTTATTGATATTTAATTAATGGTACTTATTCATATATATTTAATGTACACAATACCTAAATGGTACTTTTCATAAATACGTACTTATCGAAATGTTTAACAAACACAAATACTAAGAAGTATATATATTAATAGTATCCTAAATATTCGTAATGTTTAAAAATATGATGAAGTATCACTTGCAGAAATATGATGAAGCATCGCTTGCAGAAATATGACTGATGTGTTTGAAAACTTCTGCAAAAACGAATAAACGTTTATTAGAGTGAAATAAAAAAAAAGAATTTTGAGATAATAAATAATGTTTGAGGTATGCTTCCTCTACCTTTAACTATGCTTCTGACCATATTTGCATGCTAAACTGATTTTATATTCCACTGATTCGAAACATTTATTTTGATTTCAAGTATTACCGATAAATTTCACATATCATTATATTATATAGTTTTTAAAATAGAAATAAAATAAAAATATAAGTTAATAAATTATAATTTACTAGAAATTAATCGAAAATATTTCCAATATCTTTTTAAACTGTAGTTTAAAGGGAAAAATAATAATACACCGTTTTTATTTTAATATAAAAAAGTTTTAAGAAATAAATCATAAATCATTAAAATAGATTCGTTTGATTCAATCCAATACCCTTGGAGGGTAATGGATGGCAATGCTGTAGCCAGTGAAGTTCTAACTGAGGCTCGGCTATTGCTGTTACTCTCCTGCCATGATCAGAGCTTTAATAATAGCTCAATAACCTTATCCCTACACTGTCCGCTACAGATAACGGGGAATATGAAAAGCATTCTTGCTTCGCCCCTTTAAGCCAGTCCTTATAAGGACTATAGATTCGTTTGTAAAGTCAGTTTCTTTTCATGCTTATGATATTTCATCTCCTTTGAACAACAATTGTCATTTTTCTGGCCTACTTATAATTATAATTTTCATAACGATATCTTTCTTATGTACTCGGCAATTCTTCCAATCATCCTTTTCTTACGAATCTTTTGCTTAATAAGATTAAACATCTATTTCATTCCTACTATATTTATTCTTCGAACTCTACGGACACATTCCAACATTGCATCATGTTTGCTAGGTACTATCGATGTTCTTCCCGTCCATAGGGACCATGTTAAGTGGTAGGATAACTTTTTCAGTTTCAACTGGAGCATTTTATTTTTCGTAATAAAGATCTCACTTTTCACTTCTTGATCTCTTTTATTTGTCTTTGATAATATCCAAGTATGTGGTGCGCAATTCTTCAGTATAGGAGACTTGAAGGGCTCCAATATAGCAGAATTCCAGTAGAGGATATGTTGAATATTCTCTAATAGTGATGTACGTGTATTGGAATTCATTCTCTAAGTTTGGACTGAATGGCTTGAGGAAGTAAAGTGAAATGTCGGAGATTGTTTATCTCTATCTTACATGTTCTCACCAAAGATGAATTTCTTGTCAATAAAGTGCATTACTAATACTTACTTGTTCAAAATAATCAGGAGCGTCCAGTTCAGTCGAGAATTACGATGTCCTTTTGGTACACAAATTTTATAAGCTTTTAAAATGAAAGTGAGTTAAGTTTCCTCCTGAAACTACCATTTATCATCCCTTTCTCCACTCAAAACAGGCTGATAATTAAAAAAAAAAAAAACGCACGCAAGTACACATTGGGATCATAGCCTCGGCGACGTTTGCTCGACGGTAATTCCAAATCAATAATAAAAAAAAAAATAATAATTTAAAAAAACGAAATAATTGAAATGTAATTCTATCAGATTGTTAATATATTTTATTTAATAAAAAAATACTCTTTTAAGCCATTTCAAAATGGATGAACATAATTCATGGATATCACTGAACTGAGAATTAAACCTCTTACGTTTATCCTGTACTGTCATCTGCAAATCGGATGAAAGTTGGATTTTCCACGGATTTGCGGGGTGATTGATATATAGAAGGTTTGACGAAAGAAAGAAACCTTAACATTAGCTGTATAAAGATGTATACCCAATTATATTAAGCGTAAGGCTAATTACAAAAAAAAAAAAAATCAGCAGATAAACGTCGGAAGCTTAAGAGGAATTTTAGCTAAACTCACTGGAACATGATCAGCTATCTGATGTTACATAAAAAAAGATAAAGGAAATTAGCAGACTAAAGTATTTTTGTAGTCTTAGAAACTTCTTCGGACAAAATCTAAAAGACATAAGAGGAGGGAAAATATCATGTTTTTCTATGATTTATCTTAAACTATTTCAGTTAATTCAGCGTGTTCCCAAAAATAAACTACAAACTTACAGTTCACATTTATAAAAATAACGCGTTCAATGTTATGCTGAGAGAGTATTTGGTTAAAGTGCGGATACGCCACACGGCCAAGTAAGCCTGCAAGTTACACACTATTTTATTGTTAGTAAGCTGCTACTTTCTGTTTGTGTGGAAAAAACAAACAGAAAGAAACACAACCTTTCTGTTACAAATACATTTTGTAACAGAAAGTAACAAAACGAACATCTAACAGCCTCTTATTTCATAAAGCTACTTTCTAAACTTCGCTCGAAAAGCAAATTAGCTGTCAAATATAAATTCCAATGACATAATAAAGATAATAAATGTTACTTCGCAGATGGCTACTCGTCGTGATTATCTGGTTGGGTGAATTCTCCTCTCTTAAAGGGAGCTTCATATTAGGGATGTGCCGAACCATGATTTGGGGAAATAATCACTGAATACTAATAGCGAATATTCGGTTTGAAAGTTGATTGAAGCTTACTGAATTAAATTTTATAAACAAATGTTTCGAAGAAAAAATGCACTCATTAAAAATTGATAAAACTTTTAACGAGTAAATTTTTCCCAAAACATTTTTTTTTATATAAAATTTAATTCAGAATGTTTAAATAGCATGCTTCGGGTGAATATTTGATGCCTTAGTCAATTTATACAATGACAAAACATTTAAAAAATGAATGGCAGGCAATATCAAGTAGAGTGATGTGGGCTAATATGAGAATGGGGAACTGGAAAATGAGACTTATTTGTGCCTATGGTCCCACAGAAGGTTCTACTAAGGTAGAAGTGGAGGAATTTTTTGAGGCTTTAGAGAAAGGTACTGACACAATGAAAAAGGAAAAGTTGGTCCTTGTTGGGGATCTAAATAGCAGAGTAGAAAATGATTGTCAGACATACATTTTGGGAAAATTTGCAGAAAAGAGCAAAGCTAATAATAATGGCAAATATCTGTTGGATTTCTGCTGAGGACATGAACTGGTTATTACTAACACCATGTTCCAACATAAAAATGTGCACAAATTCAAATGGAGAGAAGAGGCATGGAATATGAAAAGTCTCATTGAATATGTTATTGTCGATAATGATGTTTTCTCTCTGGTGCAGGACACCAGAGTGACACCAAATTCTCTGTTCCTGTACAGAGAATTTCAAATTGGAAGTGATCACTATTTAGTCTTCAGCAAGATAAAATTGAATTTCATATCGAAAAGAAGAACATGTATAAAGTTTCGAAGCGAATAAAAGTGAGCAGCTCTCAGATGTGAGCTGTAGACTAAAATACACAAAGATTATTGAAAAAAAAACGAAAGAGTTTGAGAACAGGAACCACATCTTGGAGATTCATTGGCAAGCCCTACAGAAAACACCGATTGATTCAGCCAGAGAGGTATGTGGCGAGGTTGTCTGTAAGAATAGAAAACTCAGAACTCCATGGCAGTGAAGAAAAAGAAGAAAGCATATCAAAAGTTCCTGTCAAATAAGTCAGCTTGTGCTCTTAGAGAATACACTGACAAATGCAAAAAAGCTAAACACTGTGTAAAACTAGCTGAACAAAAGTCATGGGAGGACTTTGGCAAGAATATAGAAAATAAATATCATGAAGGTGGCAAAATATTCTGGAGGTTGTTGAAGAAGCTCCGAAATGGAGGAAAGAATGTTGTAAAAGGAATTAGAGATGATAAAGGTGACATGAAAACTGGAGGAAAAAATATCCTTGATGTATGGAGCAATTATTTCAAAAACGTGCTAAATGAAACATGCAGTGACAGCACAGTGGTAACAAATACCCAACAGGCATGCCAGTCAAGAATACATATCCATACTTGAAGTTAAAAAAAAAAACATCAGAAACCAGAAATACTCAAGCATGGAGGTATGAAAAGTCTTACAGTGGTTGCACTGCATAGTTCAGAAGGCCTGGACAGAGGGACGAATTCCTGATCATTGGAGTAGAGCTCTCATAGTACCCATATATAAAAAGGGAAATAAAACTGAATGTGAGAATGAATTAAGAAGTTTCTCTACTGAGTATTCCGGTAGGATTTATGCAAGTATACTTGAGAAAAGGTTGAGAAGGATTGTAGAAGAGAAGCTTGGTGAAGAAAAAGCTGGATTCAGGCCAAATAGATGCTGTTAGGATCAAATCTTCACTTTACGACAAATAGTTGAGAAATCATGGGAATATATCAAAGATCTGTATTTAAGTTTTGTAGATCTGGAAAAGGCACATGAGTGAGCCAAGAGAGAAGCTTTTCAAAACGCTACAGTTGTATGGTGTCAATGGGGCATTATATCAAACAATACGTGATCTTTATTTGAGTTGTAAATCAGCAGTTAGAATTGAAGGAAGCACAGGAAGATTATTTCATGTTAAGTCATGTGTTATAGAAGTTATTCATCATCTACATGGACCACATTATAAAGTAAAGTGGTATTAAACCTGATATCAAAACTGTAGATGTTAATCTCAGCACTTTACTTTATGCAATGATGTTATATTTTTAAAGACATCCAGTACAAGTCTACAAGATTCCCTTAAATTACTGTTGTAATAGATATGGTATGAAGGTCAGCAATTACAAGACAAAGACAATGAAAATAGGCAGACGCATCAACTGTATTTTGAATGGAGAATCTATAGAACATGTAAAACATTTCAGTTACTTAGGCACGATTTTTAGTGAAGATGGTAAATTAAATATGGAAATAGACAACAGAATCAACAAAGATGGTATGGTAGGAAGGCAATTGAATAAATTCATATGGAATAAGAGAGAAATTAGTCGGAAACACTAAATTAGCTAAACAAGACAACGTTCAAACCAGTTTTAACTTATGGATCTTAGAGCGTCAGAAGTAAAACACTTGACCAAAGACTAGAGACCGCAGATATGAGAGTCCTGAGAAAGATTAGAGGCGTGAAAACAGATGGCATCGATGGCAATATCATATTAAAAACGAGGATATTAGGAAAGAACTTGACATTGTCAGCATCCAGGAATGCGTTAGCAGAGCTAATCTCAGGTGGTATGGTCACTTAAACAGAATGGGCGAGGAAAGATTAGCAAAACAAGTGTTCTCTGCCAGGTTGGCAGGAAACAGACCTAGAGGAAGACCAAGATATAGGTGGATTGATACGATAAAAAGTGCCTTCTTAGAAGACAGAAATATAAGATCTGATAATGTTGGAGTCTTAACAGGTAACAGATTGATTAATCGGAGGAAAATTGTAGAGTTAGTAATGATGTAAGTTTTTCCTGTAATACTATTGTATCCTGTACATCCCTTGAGCGGACATGTCAGGAATTTAATGATATATATATATATATATATCATTAAATTTTATTTTTTTGTTTGTTTTCCTTAAATATAATAATTGTCTAATATTAAAGTAAAGTGGCTTATATTTGTCATAAGTAAGATACTAAAACAGAATGTTTTGGAACTATCCATATTTTATAGCTAAACAGAAAAAATATTTCGAAAATTTTCCAGAGAGTTAATGAGAAGATTACCTTCTGATAAGTTTAGTGAATTTTTGAAACTTAAGTTTTTCTAAATTTAGCTATAAAATATATATGGATCTATAATATTCTCTGTATTTGTTTTTTTATTTTTTTAAAAAAGTTGAATTTTTCGCTCTATATTTTAATATTTTATTAGCCACCTACAAAAGTTTGTTTATGATTATTTTAAATTCCTGACATTGGTTAGAGGAGGTGTGCTCTTTGAGAGCTTTTGGATTCATATATTCATTTCCTGTCAGGCATGTAAATGCCTGATATTAGAATTCCCGGTATTACGTTCTATGGTAAATAAAGTTGTGTATTAAGTTTTATTTTAAATAGAAACTTCAGTTCTATATTAATAAAAGGCGATTTCCGAATATTGAGTTCTCTGGTAAATAAAAACTTAAGTTCTATATATTGCAATATAAACTGTATATATGGATATATAAATTTTTGTTTACTTTCAATGTAATAAAACTTCCATTTAAATTAATTTGAAAAGCAATACAGTATAAAACTAAAAAAAAAATCTTATTTCCTGAAATAATAAAATAAAACATTAACGGAAGTTCTATTTGAAATTGTGAAATATATAGAATAATTATGAATTTAATAATCAAAACAAATTTGCGATAAATCATGATGTAGGAAAAGGAATTTGTTAGTGTTTCTGGGAAAGGCTACGTATGTCTTCTTCATAAATATTTCTGAAAAAGACTCTTGCTTGGAATAGCTAGTGCGTATAAAATTTTCTCAGAAATTGTACTGCGGAACAAGTTTACTCAATTAACGTTGAAAATGCTTCTTTTTGAAAACTTGATTATGGCATGTTATCCAAAGCAATTTTTATAGCCATAGCGTAATGTAATGTAATACATTCTGACATTTGCATCTCATTTTTTAGATTATTTGAGTTTAGATTTTTTTATAATCAGAGATGTGTACTTCTTTTTATCTATATCAATCAGATATTTTTTGTTGTTTACATATCTTACATTTCACAAAGTTTGAATCTGCATATAAATCATAAAATTTCATAATATTGCTGTTTTATTATTCATGACCAAAACTGTATACTTTTTAATATTTTAATGCATCATAACATAAACACTTTTTTAAGATTGCATAACATAAACTAAAATAAAAAAACTCAAAGTATTTATAACAAATGAAAAGCCTTTGTAGGTGGTCGGGCAAAATCAGAAGAGGCTTTATCTGATTAGTTATGTTTGCTATGACGTAGTAACAGGAATTTTTCCGCTTAGAGCCGAATAGCGAATCATTCTACTGATTCGGCGAAGATGAATACAGTGATCCCACGACTTACGTCCGTTCGAGTTACGTCCTTTCGAAGATACGTCCGTGATCCCATAAGGGAATAAATAACATTTTCTACTATACTTTCGAACAAGACGCAACGCAAGCGAGCGTAAAGTAAAAAGGTTTTTATTTAGCAACGATGCAGTGGAAACAGCGCATTCAGAGGCAACCACCCTCGGCAGTCGGCACTTGGCTTCAACAGTTCCTCTGTTGATTTTGTGTTTGAAAAATATGTTATTTGTGTATTTATCGTTAAATGTTTCGCAGTATTTTGTGCAACGTGGGCCCCTACACGCCCAATTATAAAACCTAGTGAAGAATCACAGAAAAAGAGGCGAGCAACTGATCTTGAAACGCAGTTGCAAGGTCAACGATAGTGACGAAGCAAAGACAAAGTCCTATCAGTGATTGGAGAAGCAACTTCCATCATGCTTACAGGACCTGAACCAAAAGCGCATACCCCTTAGCATGCATCTACCTAAAGCTAGAATCTATACCTAATTTTAAAGCTCTTAATGCCCGAATTACGATTCTGTTGCAGGTAATGTGACTGGATATAAACTGAAACCATTTGTGATATGGCACGGTGAGAATCCACGAGCCTTCAAAAACATTAGGAAACATTCTCTTCCAGTTCACTAGCAAAGATATAAGAAGTCGTGGATGACACTCAAAAATTGTTTGCGGATGCCTTAATCAACTGTTATGCGAGTGAAATGGAAAGCTATTGTGTGAAAGAAAATGTAGAATTTAAAATTTTGTCGATTATAGATAATTCTCCAAGTCATCCGTCTCATATCGGTGATCTTCAACATGTTTCTCCCTTCAAACAGTTCATTGGTCCAACCGATGGATCAGGGAGTTCTAGTCGTGTTTAAGGTTTACAATCTACGAGAACTTTTTTTTACAAGCCATTTCTGTTACTGAAGGAAATGGCTCATGCAATTCTGGAAAACATTCAATATTTATCATGCTGTTAAAAATATTGCTTTGGCTTGAGACGAAGTGACCTCTCAATGTGTGAGTGGCATATGGAAAAAGACATTAAAAAGGTTTGTGCGCGATTTTGGAAGTTTTGAAAAAAAAAATGAAGACCTTTGTAAATTGAGTGAAGAAATAATGAGCCTAACAAACAAGCTGAATCTCGAATTGAATGATGACGACATAATTCAACTCATAGAAAGTGCCCCTGAATGGTTGACCAACGAGGAATTGGTCGAACTGGAAGAACATCTGTTGCAGAAAAGGAGAAACTAGAAAAGGAAGAGGGGAAAAGAGAAACAGGAAGAGGTAGTTAAACAATTAAATGAAGGGTCTTGCAGAAATGTTCTCTGCAGTTAGCGATGTTCTCAAAATGGTTAAAGACATGGACCCCAATTGAACGCTACTTATTAGTAGAAAGGAAAGTACATGATGCGTTTTCTTGCTATGAACAAATTGATGATGAAAAGAAGAAGACGAATAAGCAAAGCACGCTGGACATTTTCATCAAAAAAAAAAAAAAAAAGTCACACCAGAGGAGCCTGGTCTTTCACATAGGGAAGGTAACGAAGATATGATTGTGGAGGAAGATTTGGGTGATTATTCTCCTGTTTTATAGTGGCATTAACACACAGCACAGTTTTATAATAAGGTTTAAAAATTAAAATGACAGTATACTTATTAAGATTAAGTCCCTAACCCCTATAACTCTGTTGATTTAATGTGTCGACTTAAGTCGTGCCTGATTTAACGGCACCCCGACTTAAGTCGAGGGATGACTGTATTTGAAAAAGACCCCGAATACTGAGTCGTCGAATTCCTACTTAATATCATAACAGGATTTGGAAAACTTAACCAGATTTTTTTTTTTTTTTTACAGAGAATTGCCTGTGATTGAAATTTTTTGTTTACATGATTCATCCTCTACATCGTTGTCTTTATGTTTCAATTTTTTCTGCGTCTCTCCTTGATACGATTTTAGGTATAGTTGTTTACTAAACCAGTAAATATATTATTATTACATTATTGGTTTTTTCTTTCATTCCAAATATGTAAACACTTTTCGCTTGTTTTTCATTACATCTTTTCCAGGCACGTGATAATGATATATCATCATCCCCTAATGATGGACCTCTTATGCAATCTAATAACTGATTATAGCTATCATATACTATTTTTCTATCTCTATACTTTTGGCCTACGATCCTCGTTCATATTTTCTGCCACATTTTGAACCTTAATCAACTTCTTCAATATTTTTGAATGATTTCATAGTTGCTGTTACCGTGTTTTTGTCAAAAAAACCCATAAAATTCCTGTACAATAATATAACTAGTCAAAATATAATTTAAATTGCACAGTCAGATACAACGGAAATTATAAAAGGGGTTAGACAAGGACTCTGATTCCTGATTAAGGATAGCTGATTGCAATGACTAATATTGAAATACTAGCAGGCAAATCCCAAAAATCTAGGGAACAGAATTACGGATTAGGCCCTAACAATAAAATCATTTTTTATTCAGAACATTTATTTCAATGATATGATTTCTTGTAAAATTATGGTTTAATCTATTTGTTAAGATAGGCCAAAACTATAATCTGTTCCGAGCAAATATATTTATGGCTATGATTTATTTTTCTGTCAGTCTATAAGAATATCTCTAAGTAAACAGTAGTCATAGACACGCCCTTGGTAGCAAAGTCTGAAATGTTCCAAACTGGACTGTAGAACCTTATACTAATTACCATTATTATCAGGCACATTATGGCACCGATAATGATGGTTTAAGTATATTACAATACATGCATTGAAATATACTCAAATTGCCTTCGATGTTGTTGCTCATTTTTCTATTGCACGTAATATCCTTACGAATGGGGTACACTCAGTATAAAATCATCAAAATAAAAATTAAACGGACGCCTCATAATATTTTTAATGAAAGTAGTTTGTTTGATTTATCCTATTCTATATGGAAGAAAAAAATTTTTTTAATTATTTTTCTGACTTCATATTAATTATGGAGGCCATTTTTATTCGGTGACCAGAGAATTTTTAGAATTTCAGTTAGTTTAAAATTAACCCCAACTTATTTCCAGTTATCCAATTTTTACTGCTATTAAATTTCATGAGTGTGTATTTTGTATTTTTTGAATTCCTATTTGTATTTTTATACAAACTAATATTTTTTCAAGTTGGTGTCCATCTTCTTAAGTGTTCCAAGTGTTCATTTCGCCCATTTTGTACTCGAGCAGGTCTTAGGACAAGATCCAAGTCTGATTTTTTTTGTATCTTCTGTTCATACATGTAGTAGAATATGTTTGTGTAAAATCGCCTTGTCTGATGCGTTTCTTCTATGAAAAAAATTGTCTCAAAATTGCAAAAAAATTAAAAACAGCTAAAATTGAAGTCTCTGGTTAATTTTAAATCCTTTAATATTGTAAAAAAAAAAGAATGTTTTTAAGAGAGAGAGATCACATCTACCTTCACTTACGATCAGTGCTCTTCCTCGTTACAGACCACCTAATGGAAGCAGAGAAAGAAGAAGACCAAGAAAACAGTTTTGCCAATACATAAACTCCTTTTTTGAAGATGAGGCTCCTAAAACAGCTGACATCTACCATTTGGCACAAACAGAGCACTATGGCTCACTTTCTTCATACATTTATATTCATAAGTTTTTGTTATATGAATATTTCTGCATATATTTCCCTATTCATACATGAATATGATGATATAAGGCGACGAAATGTTGAGTTTTGCCCGTATAGCAAAGTTATTGGTATAAGAATAAAAAATAAAAATAAATATTATATCTTACTTTCAAATTAATGCTGGTGACCTAAAACGTGTTTAGTTTACGCCACTCGGGAGGTCTTAAAGTTATGTTTTGATAAATGGACATACTAAATACGATGGTGGGGGGGGTGCAGTTTTGTTCATTTTCTAAAAAAAAAAACCTGTCTGTTTATCTAGTCTGAACGAATGACGAAAATAACAGAATTAGACTAATCTGTCTTGCATAACTTTTTAGGGTAGCCATATTTAAAATTTTTTAAAAACGTTAAGGCAATTTTTTTTCATAGAAGAAACATCAATCACAGTGATACGAGGCATACGTATTTCACCACATCTATGCATAAAACAAACAAACAAACAAAAATCAGAATTGTGGATTTATTCTAGGGCCTACAGGGTAGAGTACAATTTGGGAAAAAAGAATACTTAGAACAACCAAAGGTTTTGTGTCACAACTCAGTTTGTCTGGCTTTGAATCCATAATGTTATTAAAATCTACGATGATATTATTTACTAGTTCTCGTGATGACATATTTTCTATCTGATTTAGCATTGGTGTATACTGCAAAGGAATAGCAAATTCTCTTTGAATAACCTCCATTAAATGTTCTCCTCGCGAATTTGTTTAATATCCCCCCCCCCAAAAAGGAATCTGTTGATCTGATTACAATGTATATCTACAAAAGAAAGCGCTAGAATTAATGATAATAACGTATTTAAACTTATTTAAGAAATATAAATCCAAAATAATTAAATAAATTATTTTCACAATATTAAGTTTAATTAATCATATAAAATAATTTAAGGATAAAATAAAAATACCTACTTAAAATTTAAGTAATAGAACTATTTATAAATGAGAAATTTTTAGAACATTTATTCTACAGCATCTATTTGCGTTTATAATTATCAAAATATAATTATATATAATTATCTATAAATATTACTTAATTATATCTATAAAATGTCTATTTGCGTTTGATAATTATTAATAATTATCCAACGCAATTATAAGTATAGATAATTATTAATAATTATGTATAATTATCTATAAATATTATATAATCATGTATGTATATCTTTATTAAATGCATGTTATATTAGATACTATTTTAATATTTATTTACATTTAAAGTGAGACCTCAGGGGCTCACTTTAGTGAGTACGGGTGTGGCAAACCCGAGGTACCTGATGCTGGACCATGCCTTACTTCATGTAATATACATCTGTTATATTATCTGTAGACTGGTCCCTCCTCTTCCTCCCTTGATTCTTTCTTTCTTCTCTTCTTGCTCCTTCCCCCGAATGCTATTAGAGTATTGAAGGGGAATCTTTCCTATTTTTCTATGTCATTTCGTCTTGTGCTAACAGGACATTATCAAACACTGTAACATGATCAGGCCATCAAAAAATGTTCATACCGCATCTTCCGTCGCGGGGGTTACCAAGGGAAGCGTTCGGGTTTTAGCCAGAGGGACCCGTTCGAAAAATATGTTACAGTCTCCCTTAGACACCACTCCTCAGCACACTGCTAGAGGAAACTTCATCAATGGGCCCGCTACCCGTTTGGGGAGGTGTTTAGGGGAAGCGCAAAGAAATGGTTCTGCAAAAGGACGGAAATGGCATCGACAACGGCACCAGACTATGGCTTTAGGCAACTGGAACATCTTTTCTCTGACAGGGAAGGAGTTGGAACTGGTTGAGGAAGCCAAGCGCTACCGGCTAGACTTAGTCGGGCTTTCTTCAACCAAGAGGAGAGGCTCTGGAACTGTCAACCTGGATAAGGGATGGAAGCTCTACTACTCTAGTGTGAGCCCGACAAATTTCTGCTCAGGCAGGTGTGGGGATACTCACAAGCCCCCAGCTGTCAGACTGTGTTGCTGAGTGGATCCCATCGGGGGGACGGGTATGTGTGTTAAGGCTTCAGATGAAAAACCATGATTTGGCTGTGGTGCAAGCCTATGCACCTAATCTAGAGTCAGAATACTCTGCCTTGCTAGAGGAAGTGGATGCTGCTTTTGACAGAGTGGCAGACATGGAATCAGTCCTGCTAATGGGTGACTTCGATGCACATGTTGGAACAGATGACCAGACATGAAGGGGTGTGGTTGGGAGAAACGGTGCTCGTGACCTTAACGCGAATGGGGTGAAATTATTGGACTTCTGCTGTACTAACAGCTTGTCCATAATGAATACCTTCTTCCAGCACCGAGAAGTCCATAAGTATACCTGGTACACGGATACACTAGAAAAAAGGTCTCTGATTGACTTCTTTATAGTCTCAGCAGACCTATTTTCCTCAGTGTTGGACGTTTGTGTGAGAAGAGGGGTAGAATTGTCAACTGACCACCACCTTGTTGTGTGCACTCTACGGCTTCAGAAACCAGATGCTACCATCAACGCTGGTAGGCCTAAGCAGCTATACCGCGTGAAATGGGAGACATTGGAAAATGAGGCTGTGTGGAAGAATTTTGCAGATGACATTTCCTCCAGGTTCAAAGAGTTTCCCAAGCATACTGCAGATGTTGAGAAGGAATGGAAGCTGTTCAGAACAGCTGTCACTGCCTCTGCACTCTCATGTTGTGGCAGAAAGCGGTTCGGCGTGACAACGGGCAGTGAGAAAAGGACACCTTGGTAGAACCAAGAAGTACGAAAAACTGTCCGGGCAAAAAAGGAGTCCTACCTAACATGGCTTAGGGTCAGGTCACCTGAGATGCGTTTGCGGTATGCTGAGGCACGAAAATCTGCTGCTAAGGCAGTAAAGACAGCAAAGCAGAAGGCTTGGGAATCCCTTGGAGAAAGATTAGACTCATCTTATGCAAATGCAAACAAAGTATTCTGGCAGACCATCCGCCGCCTTCGAGGGAGGAAATCGTGCACAGCAAGGGCAATTAAGGCTTCTGATGGTGCACTTTTAACAACCGAGAAGGATATCCTCCACAGATGGAGGGAATACTTTGAGAGCCTTCTTAACCCAGGTGGCCCAGCAGTCGTGGACAACCAAGAGGTGCAATCGGGGCAATGACTAGTCTCACAGCAGAAGAGGTCCATTTAGCAATAAAATCGCTAAAATCGGGCAAGGCTGCTGGCGATGATGAAATTCGGCCCGAAATGCTAAAAGCCTTAAATCGAGACGGTGTTCTCTGGCTGAGTCGAGTGTGTCAGGCTGCTTGGATTTCTGGGCAAGCACCAAAGCAATGGCAGACAGGCATAATAATACCAGTCTTTAAGAAGGGAGACCAGAAGGATTGCAGTAACTATCGTGGCATCTCTCTGCTCAGCCTGCCTGAGAAAGTGTATGCTAAGTGCTTGGAAAGACGGTGCAGGAGCATAGTTGAGTCAAAGTTCCAGGAAGAACAATGTGGCTTTCGTCCTGGTAGAAGCACAAGTGACCAAATCTTCACTTTAAGGCAAGTCTTTGAGAAATCTTGGGAATATGCCAAGAATGTCTACACATGTTTTGTGGACTTGGAGAAGGCATATGACCGGGTTCCTCGGGATACGCTTTGACAAGTAGTACAGGAGTATGGAGTGGATGGTCAACTATTAACTGCCATCAAGTCCCTGTATGAATGCCCAGAGTTTTGTGTCATGGTAAATATCACAAAATCTGAACCTTTCACAGTCTCCGTTGGCCTCCGCCAAGGATGTGTTCTGTCACCCCTCCTTTTCATAATATTTATGGACTGGATTGATAGGCACAGCCGAGGCAGTGAGTGTGTCAGAATTGGAAAATGTAGCATTGGACGTCTGCTTTTTGCAGATGACCTAGTTCTGCTTAGCTCTTCCACAGATGACCTCCAGCGGACCCTGAATAGGTTTGTAGCTGTTTGTGCAAATGCCGGAATGAAGATCAGTGTGTCCAAAACTGAAACATTTGTGGTCTCAAGACAACCATCCCAGTGCACTCTAAATGTAAGTGGAGTCCCAATGAGACAGGTGGAGAAGTTTAAATACCTTGGGTCCATATTCACGAATGATGGAAAATGGGACGTAGAGCTAGATACTCGAATTGGCTTAGCAAGCTCAATATTGCGGGAGCTTGGCCGTTCGGTAGTATTGAAGCGGGAGTTAAGCCAGAAGGCAAAGCTGGCTGTCTTCAATACAGTCTATGTCCCCATCCTCACCTATGGTCATGAGAGTTGGGTAATCCGAAAGAATGCGGACACGAATCCAAGCGGCTGAAATGAGGTTCCTTCGAGGGGTTGCGGGGCTGACAAAACTCTACAGGGTCAGAAGCTCTGCAATTCGGGAAACCCTCAATACTCAACCGCTGCTTCTCCATGATGAGAGATCACAGTTACACTGGTACGGGCACCTGGTCAGAATGCCACAAGAGAGGCTCCCTCAGCATTCCCTCTTTGACAAGCCAGAGGGTGGGAGGCCACGTGGAAGGCCAAGGACTCGCTGGATAGATTATATCCGAAACCTTCGGTGGACACGTTTGGGAATCCCACCAGAACACCTGAACTTGGTGGCAGAGGATCGTGACTATTGGAAGTTCCTCTTGCAGCTGTTGCCCCCACAACCCCATTAGGAAGAGTGGGCCTTGAAGATGTATGTTTACATTTAATTAGCATTTAAATTTATTTACATTTACAAATTTCGAAAGCTCATAGTAAATTCACTTTGTTTTGCTCTTTTCAATTATTATTTCTCAATTGAAAGAGATGTTTGTGACCATTATGTTATCTCATAAAATATTTCAAAATAATAAATTATGAAAATGTCAGTTTTACATAAATACTTCCCTTATTTTTTATTTAATATATTGTACAATTTTTGAGTAAATAATTTCAAAGAATACGGGAATTTTTTTTTTTTAAATAATAATAACAAGTTAAAGTGGTGCCATCTATGGTCATATATCGGCACCGCATCTAACAAATTATCAGTGAGGAAAGTAGAAAGTAATTTTACTGTGCGAATTGTTTTAGTCGTTTATTTGTATGCAAACTGTTTCTACATTTTTTTAAGTTAATTACATTTATGAATACTTTCAACTGCGATAATACTACAACACGGTTTTCTGCTAAATCCACTTTAAACTGATTCACTGCATAGAAATGTAATTAACGCTGCTACTGAATAGATTCACTGTGCATTAAAAATATGTTCATTAGGAGTCATTTTATTCCATCTTTTCAGCCATACGCTAGATACAATTACTAGGCATAAACACAACCAACATAACGTATTATGTTGTTTCACTTTTCTTAATTGTTGTTAAACTACTAAAAAGTAGTATTTTCAATAAAATTCTCAATAAAACAAATTATAAAAATAAATTAAAATGAAATACTTTGTAATTTTTTTTTTATTTTGTTTTTATGAATGCATTGTGTTACTTTTGAAATTTATTCAGATTACAGCATTTTAAGAACATTGCGAAGGTATAATCATTCCCATCTTAAGTGGCGCCATCTATAGTCATAATGTTGAAAAACTTATTTATCAAATCTTTAAGAATTAATCATTAGCGAATAAAGTCCATTTAATAATGTAAATAGTTTGATTCGTTAATAATACTAAAGCACGGTTCATTTATTTGTTCCTGTGTAGTCAATTTACGTTTGTACAAGAAGTACCGGTTTTGTAATTAATTATTAATGTTTGAGGGAGATTTTTTGGTTAGGCATCTAAGTTTAAGAATTTTACGTTTTAACTAAAAATCGGAGGAAAACTACACGTGTAGAAAATTCCAGTGTCGTTGCGTTGATTTACTTAAATTACATTTTAATATTTAACTGCTCTGACGACGACGACAGAAGGCATGAATACAACACGTATTCTATAAATAAATAAATATAAAAAATTCATTGTGATCTGAAACGTTAATAATATCAAAGTAGGGAAAATGTATATCTTAATATACTTTGCTATTATTTAAACCTCTCAGTTTTAAACAAAAATAAATAAATACATATATGCATAAACTGTAAAATATTCAGAGTTTATTTGGAATGTTCTAATAACACGTTTTTATTTTCTAAATACAAAATATTAAATAACTTAATTTTTGGTTTGAATAGTGGGTGATATTTCTCGTGGAAGTAGTAAATTGCTAAAACTATTCAAATTTGCTCTTCGCCGTTTATTCAAATTCAACTGTCTGTTCCTGTGATTTAATCGTTTATTAATGATGAATAGATGAAATTATTCATTAATAAATGAACAATTATTCATTATTCATTATAATAGGAAGTATAACATTTAATTAATATTAATAATAAAAATAGTGAAACGAATTAATTTATTTAAAACAATTCTTAAAATTGCATAATATTTAATAGTTTTGTGTAATGTACTCAATACACCTTTGAATGAAATATGTCACACTTATATATTAATAATAAAAATAGTGAAACTAATTAATGGTAATTTAGAACTCGCCATTTTAATTTAAGGACAGATGACTTCGTTCTTTTTTTTGAATTAAATGGCGGTTGCCAAATGTTTATATTTATATTTATATATTTATATATATATTTATATATATTTATATATATATATTTATATATATATATATATAATTATAATTAATGGTAGTTTAGAACTCGCCATTTTAATTTATTTAAGGACAGATGACTTCGTTTTTTTTAATTAAATGGCGATTGCCAAGTGTTTATATATATATATATATATATGATCCGTGATTTTGACATTTGATATGATGGATGCATTTAATTGATATATAGAGGTAAGACTTTGATTTAGTTGCAATTTAGGAATTGTAGTGATTTTTTTAACGGTAGCTATCGCAGAAAGCTAACTTGTGGAAAACTTTTCGAGTTGCATTTGATACAAAGGAGTGCATTTTGATTGAGATTCACTCATCGAAAAGTAAGGTTTCGCTATTAATTCTCAGTTTTAGTAATTGACCAATCCCAAATCAAAACCTACTAGACGTAATTATGACTGACATAGACACCGACGCCCTGATAGAAACACTAGACAAAGGTCTGGCGTTAAGCCTACTCAAAAAATTACTAAAAAAAATTGAAGTGGAATGACTAGGCTATTTGAACCTGTACTCTACAATGAAAGATGATGAGGAAAGCGAGGATACTGCTAATACAGAGGAAAAACTGGATTTGGTGGTCTCCAATCGCCCCCCCCCCCAGGATCAAGGAGAGACCCACCCGTGGAAAAAACGCAAAACACAGGCGACAGAACCACCCACAGATGAAGGTATGGAGGAAGACGGACACAACTCTGACCCTCCTGCCTCCACTAAAGAGAAATTGCCTCCAATTATCTTAAGAGAAAAGAATAGGCCGACAGAACTAAGGGCCACTATGACTAGTCTACAGATAGCATACACTACAGCAAAGAATTTAGACGATGGCATCAAAATCCAACCCGCCACTATAATGGACTACCACAGACTCACAAAGGAGCTAGACAGTAAAGGTGTGCAATACTACACCTTCACCCTCGACTCCGAGAGGAGCCTGAAGGTGGTTCTCAGTGGTGTATCAGAGCACATACATACAGAAGACCTAGCCGCCGATCTCTGCTACCAAGACCTACCACCCATCAAGGTCAGCAGAATGACCAGAGCAGACAAAAGTCCAGTGCCACTCGTCTTAGTAGAGATCCACCAGGGATATAAAAACATATATGACCTAACTTCAATTTGTGGGCTAAAAATCAGCCCAGAACCACTAAGAAAAAGAACCTCATCAGGAGAGTGCCACAGGTGCCAAAAGTATAGTCATGTCCATAGATTATGTAAATCTGAATACAAGTGCTTAAAATGCGGAGAGCCACCCCACAAACACCTGCACCAAGCCAAAATCTACTCCGACTAAATGTTCAAACTGCGGGGGCCCGCATCCAGCAAACTACAAAGGATTACCTCTACTAATCTACAAAAACCAGCAGCAGTAGCTTCAACTCTTCAACCCTCCAGAGGTCACCAAAACACGATACAAAACCAATTGCCGCGATCGAAGCAAACCTCAAATGGCAGACGAAGTCCTATGCAGATGTAATCCGCTCAACAAAGGCCACTCAGGAGCAAATACAACCCAAATTTAACAGCCGTCATCACTAACTCCCTTGCAAATATGCTGCAAGACTTCAGCAAATCTAACCCCACATCGGACTCCAGAAAACGATTTCTACAAGAAACCCAATCCATCCTAGCAGCTCTCATAAATTCATAAAAATAAAAGCACTCCAGTTTCCCTACAGATCATCGCTTGGAACTTGAACGCACTCAGAAACAAGATTCTGTAACTCCAAGAACTCGCAGTGAGATACAATCCAGACATCATCTTAATAAACGAATCCCACTTAAGACCAGCAGACAACCCCAAAGTTAGAGGATACCTCCTTCACAGAAACGACAGAATAAACTACAGAGGAGGTGGCACCGCCATTTTCATAAAAAACCACATCGCTCACCACTCTGTAACCAGCCCCTCAACCAAAAATCTAGAGCTCACAGGAACAGTAGTACCCACTACCTCAGCTGGGAAACTAACACTTTATGCAGCTTACAACTCTCCATCAAAGAATCTACTACATTCAGATCTGGATGCCGTCCTGGGCAATAAAGATCAAGTCATCATTGCCGGTGACCTAAACGCGAAACACCTGGCATGGAACAGTAAAACCACCAACAGAAACAGCTACACACTCTTCAGCTACTCCAGTTCAAATTATGCAGTGGTGGCATGCCCTGAAGAACCAACACATCATAGTACGTATGGCACAGCCGACACACTTGACATTGCTATATTAAAAAATATTAAGCTTCAACCCTAGACTCTTTAAACGAGCTGTCATCGATCACAATCCAATCCTGCTCCAGCTGGGAAAGCAAGAACAACTGTTGCCTCCTCCCCACTCCTTCATCTCATGGAAAAAACTACCAGAAGTACTATCGGAACACATTAGACCTGTCCCTCACATCAGATCCATAAAAGAAATTGAAAATGCTGTCAGAAACCTGACCCAGCAAATCAACACAGCCATAAGGGTTGTCACCTCTACCAAAGCCACTCTTAAGCCAAACCGACTACCCGAAGACATTATGGATTTAATTAGGGACAACAACAAAGCAAGGAAAAGGTACCACAACACCCGTGCACCTCATGACAAAAAGATCCTCAACAAACTGAACAATGGAGTTAGAGAAGCACTTAAAGCTCACAGGAACGAAATATGGGAAGCCAAACTAGCCTCTGTATCATCCGGCGAACACTCCATCTGGAACATATTAAGAAGTCTCAGAAACAAACACAAATCTCTTCCCCCACTCAAGTCAGACATGGGACTAGTACACACGGACGCAGAAAAAGCTGAAGAAATAGCAAAGAACCTAGAAAAACAGTGTAGCCATACATACGACAACTTGGACTTCAAGCATGTCTATAAAATCCACCTCCATGTCAGACATGCACTGAAAGTTACCGAAACATTCCTCCAAACACCTCACCAGCGGAAATCTATGAAGTTCTAAAAAGCTAAAGAATAAAAAAGCCCCTGGCCCAGATGGCATATCAAATAGAATAATTAAACTGCTTCCCCGAAGAGCTGTCGTACATCTCACCACCATAATTAACGCCATGATCCGATTTAACTATTTCCCCAGCTATTAGAAAGTCGCAGATGCGTGCATAAACCAGGTGAAGATCCACACCTGCCTGAAAGCTATCGACCCATCAGCCTAATCTCAAACTTAGGCAAAATTGCCGAAACAATTAGCCTCTCTAAACTCCAAGCCTCAATAAATGAGTTAAATATCCTTCCTAAGGAACAATTTGGCTATAGACAACATCACAGTACTACTCAACAAATTCATAGGATAATTGAGTACATCTCCACCGGCTACAATTGGCACGCACCAGCACACTGGAGCAATCTTCCTTGACATAGTGAAAGCTTTTGACAAGATATGGCACTTGGGACTACTACACAAACTCATTTCAGCAGGCATACTATCAAGAATCGTCCACCTAATTAAATCTTACCTCCACTACAGACACATACAAGTCAAAATAAATGGTACAGTTTCAAGTCAGCGACGGATCTCTGCGGGATTTTTCCAAGGTTCCCTACTGGCACCGATTTTATTCTCGATATATATGGCAGATATCCCACACAACTCAATGTCATCCATCTTAGCACTTTATGCGAATGACACAGCAGTACTTGCGAGATCTCTACGACCACATCTTGTCACTAAAAAACTGCAAGAAAACCTACTAAAACTAGAAACAATGGTTCTCCGAATGGAGATTACAAGTGAATCCCCAAAAGTTTATAGCGATACTTTTCACCAGAAGATTGGCAACTCCCAAGGGGGACCTTTATCTATTCAACACCAAAATCCCCTGACAAACAGAAACAAAATATCTTGGGGTAATTCTAGACAAAAGATTAACGTTCAACCCACACATCAACGCCTTATGCGCGAAAGCATCTAAAACCACCGCACAACTTTACCCTTTAATAAATAGAAGAAGCAAACTAAACACCAGAATCAAAGTAATCGTCTACCTGCTGACGATCCGCCCCATAGTGGCATATGCATCTCCAGCCTGGAGCCACACATCCAACACCAACATCCTCAGGCTACAGAGAGTGCAAAATAGGTGTTTGCGCATGATATTGGATGCACCGTGGTTTGTAAGGAACGTCCAACTGCATAGAGATACAAACATCCCTTACATTTACTCCTTCCTACTAATACAGCGGAAAAATTCTTCTCAAAGATCTCTACACGCTCCAACGATCTAGTTAAACAGGCAGCAAACCATGACGAAACTGACCTCTTCAAATACAAGAGGCCAAAAGCCATCTCCGTGACTAATCTCCGTGCCCCCCCCCCCCCAGGGCGAGCTCACAGCTCATGAATCTTTCCTTCAATTCATTCTCCCTATCAGACAACGGGGAATAAAAGCATCTTGCTTCACCCTTCTGGCCAGTGATGTTATGTTATGTTATGTAACTAATTAATTCCTAGCCCACACAGGGCGAGCAATTAGCCCATAAACTTTCTCCACTCACAGTTTCTCTCAAGATAGCTGGGAATATGAAAAGCTTTTGCTTCACCCCTATGTCAGTAAAGTTGAAAGTTGAAAAACTAATTAAGTTATTATTCATTAATGAATGAACGATTATTCATTATAATAGGGGGTATAACATTAATATTATTATTAATGTTATACACATATTATTAATATAACATTTAATTATATTAATAATATATAATAGGGAGTATAACATTTAATTAATATTAATAATATAATAGGGAGTATAACATTTAATTAATATTAATAATATAATAGGGAGTATAACATTTAATTAATATTAATAATGTAATAGGGAGTATAACATTTAATTAATATTAATAATAAAAATAATGAAACTAATTAATTTATTTAAAACATTTCTTAAAATTGCATAATATTTAATAGTTTTGTGTAATGTACTCAATACACCTTTAAATGAAATATATCACACTTATATAAATAATAAAATTTAAAGTATTATTCTATTTGAATTTCGATAGGGAGAACATGAAGAGCCAAAGTCCTTTTCAGGACATCCAGGGTAACAAATGGCAATGCTGTAGCCAATGAAGTTTTAACTGAGGCTCGGCTATTGCTGTTACCCAGCCATGACTAGAGCTTTTTAGCTCAATAACACTCCATCCACACAGATTTTCTTCATTCAGATGACGGGATAAAGAGTCAAGGACTCAGTCCATCGCCCAGTTCTTATAAGAACTTATTCAATTTTCAATTTGATTTTGGGAGATGGCACTGGTGCGTGATGGCGGTTACCAAATGTTTATTTATATGATCAGTGATTTTGATAGTTGTTAGAGTAAGTTGAGTGGTAAAAGATCACTTGTTCGGAAATATTTACTGCGTTGTTTTGATTTTGCATTGATCGTGGCATTTCGTGAAATATCAAGGTAAGACTTTGTTTAGATGCATATTTAATTGCTATTTCTTTAGCCTAAGCTTGATATTGCTGGCAGTCCTTTGCGGCTGCGGGATATTTTACAAAAATTTCTTCTGGCAGGTCTTTAAACCTGCGGGATATTTTATTAACGCACATACGCAGTTAAATCGATATGAGCGTACCTGACCTAGACGTATTCACTGATTTGCTCGATAAAGAGCCAGCTCTTGTACTTATTGATAAACTCGAAAAGAAGTTCAAGCTGACATGGCCTACTAGCATCATTGACCCCGACATCATTATCGAGTCACTCGATAAAAGGCTAGCATTCACTTTTATTAAAAAACTTCTCAGAAAGTTTGAACGGGATTGGCCCGGCTATTTAAACTTGTATTCTTCACCTGAAGTCGACGTTAAGGAAAATGAAGACTCCCTCAAATGGAGGAAAAACTCAATCTAGTTGTCTCTACTTCTAATCCTTCTGATCAAGAAGAAATCCACGCACGTAAGAAGGGAAAAATTCTCGCTGCTGAGTCAACAAATGTTGTTGGTATGGACTAGGATGTTCCCATTTCAGATCCCTCTGTTTCCCCCCAATAAAAAGGTTCCACCGATTATCCTAAGGGAAAAGCAGAGATGGACAACACTCAGAACCATCATGGCTAATTTACAAATAAGTTATACATCTGCTAAAAATGCAGACGAAGGAATACGAATTCAGCCCACCACGGTGGCTGACTATAGAAATCTTACAAAGGAACTGGACACAATAGGAACTCAATATCACACATTTTCACTTGCCTCCGAAAAAAATCTGAAAGTAGTCCTACCAGGAGTCTCCGACGATATTGACACAGATGAAATAGTTACTGACCTTAACCTACAGGAACTACCCCCCATAAAGGTCACTAGAATGTTTAGATCAAATAAGACACCTATGCCTTTAGTTTTAGTAGAAATTCATAACATTTACAAAGACATCTATAATTGAAAATCAATCTGTGGACTCAAAATCACCCCAGAACCATTGAGAAAGAAATCATCTTCTGGGCAGTGCCACCGATGCCAAAAATTTGGCCATGCCCAGAAGCTATGCAAAGCTCAGTTCAGATGCCTAAAATGTGGCGAGAATCACCCCACAAACACCTGCGCCAAGCCAAATTCCACCCCGGCTAAGTGCGCTAATTGTGGGGTCCTCACCCTGCTAATTATAGAGGGTATATACATCACCCCAAAAACAGATGGAATGGTCCAAATCATCAATCTACCTCGTCATCTAGTGCGAGAGTTCCTGAAGCTCAGGCTACTCAGTTCTCCAAGAGTGAGAACATGGCAACAGGTGCTCGCCCATCATTAACTGAGCCCCTTAAGAAAACGAATCTTCAACATCAAGCGAGAACATATGCTGATGTGGCCCGCTCCAAACAGATAGTACAAACTCAGAACCGGAATAATCCACACTCAAATCTATCAGCTGTTATCACCTCTTCTCTTGCAAAGGATTTCAGCAACTCAAATCGATCCTTAAGTGTCACAAAAAGATTCCTACAACAAACCCAATCCATATTATCAGCACTCTCTGATGCATAGAAAAAAAATCGTCCCAAACTCTCTTAGGATTATCGGTTGGAATGCCAACGGTATAAAAAATAAACTGTTAGAAATCCAGGAATTTAATAATAGATACAACCCAGATATACTGCTAATTAATGAAACTCACTTGAGGCCTGCTAACACCCTGAAAATCAGAGGGTATCAGATTTACAGAAACAACAGGCTTGGGTATAGAGGTGGAGGTACAGCCACCCTTATCAAAAACTATATCAATCATCATTCAATAACCAACCCTACTACCACCAACCTCGAAATCACAGGAGTCAATGTCCTCACAAACTCAATTGGAAACCTTAAAATTTTTTCAGCATACAACCCTCCATTAAAGACATTATTGACCTCAGATCTGGATGCCATCCTTGGAGTAAAAGGACCGGTCATCATTGCTGGAGACTTCAATGCAAAGCATCCTGCTTGGAACAGTAAATCTACTAACAAAAATGGTCGCATCCTTTCTAGCTACACAGGATCAAACCACGCTGTTGTGGCTGGACCTACCGAACCAACTCATCTCAGTACATCTGGCACTGCTGACATCCTGGATATAGCCATCCTGCAAGACATTAAACTACAGTACAGCCTTATATCACTAAACGAGCTATCGTCGGATCACAACCCAATTCTACTGCAATTGGGAGAACAAGAATGCCTGTCTCCTCCCTCTCATTCAGGCATATCGTAGGAGAGATTGTCTAAAGCACTTAGGGATCAAATAGGACCCGTCCCTCACATATGCACACCAGAAGATGTGGAATCTGCAGTGACTAGCCTCACCCAACAGATTAAGTCCGCTATAATGGTTGCAATCTTCAAGATACCTGTTCCCAAGCCTGATCGTTTGCCTGAGGACATTATGGACCTGATCAGAGAGAAGAGCAGAGCTAGGAAGAGATTTCATAACACTCGCGCACCTCAGGATAAGACAGTGCTTAACAGACTGAATGGAGCAGTAAGAGATGCACTTAAAACACATAGAAACGAAGTTTGGGATAAAACGTTAGCCTCTATCTCACATATTGATCACTCTATCTGGGGCCTACTGAGAAACATGAAAAATAAAAACAGATCCTCCCCCTATAATCTCAAACCATGGCCTAGTCCACACAGATGCAGATAAGGCAGAAGCCATACTTAAAAATCTTGAGGATCAGTGCAAACCTTCTTATAATAACGTTGATTTCAATCATCTGTACAAAATCCACAGACAAGTTAGGCATGCACTAAACCTCCCTGATACCAGTGCTGACCATATTGCACCCGCATCACCTGTTGAATTATATGATATTATTAAAAACCTTAAGAACAATAAAGCTCCTGGACCAGACAGCATCTTAAACAGGGTGATGAAGCTGCTGCCTCGTAAAGCTATAGTGCACTTGACCAGTATAATAAATGCAATCTTAAGACTTCACTATTTTCCTTCCACTTGGAAACTGGCTGATGTGATTCCTATACGTAAGCCAGGCAAAGACCCACACTTACCTCAGAATTATCGTCCAATCAATCTCATCTCCAATCTGGGTAAGGTTGCCGAGAAGGTCATTCTCTCACGACTCCAAATCACAGTAAACGACCTAAACATCCTCCCTAAAGAACAGTTTGGTTTTCGACAACACCATAGTACTACCCAGCAAATCCACAGAATTGTGGAATATATCACCACCAGCTACAACTGGCGCCAGTGCACAGGAGCTGTATTCCTAGACCTACCCAAAGCATTTGACAAAATCTGGCATTTTGAACTCCTGCACAAACTTATTTCAGCCGGTATCTCACTAAAAATGGTTCATCTAATCCGTTCATATCTTCAGAATAGATCAATGCAAGTTAAAATTAACGGTTCTACATCGTCCCAGCGCCATATCTTTGCTGGAGTGCCACAGGGATCTCTATTGGCTCCATTGCTGTTTTCTGTATACATGTCAGACATCCCACACAATCCGATGACTTCCATTTTAGCTCTGTATGCGGACGATACGGTAATACTAACCAGATCTCTCAGACCCCACTTCGTTACCAGAAAGCTTCAAGAAAACCTTCTAAAGCTGGAGGGTTGGTTCTCCAAGTGGAGATTAGAAGTCAACCCCCTGAAAAGCTCATCCGTTCTTTTCTCAAAAAGGTCAATGTCTCCTGCAGGAGATGTGTTACTATTCAATACTAAAATTCCCTGGCAGAAAGAAACAAATTACCTGGGTGTGATTCTCGACAAAAAGCTACCTTTCAACCAACATATCAAGTCTGCATGCGCAAAAGCATCTAAAGCCATAGCTCAGATCTACCCGCTAATTAATAGAAATGGCAAACTCAGCAACAGAATCAAATTGCAGCTATATCAGATGACGATTCGTCCTATAATCACCTATGCCTCTCCAGCCTGGAGCCACACCTCTAATACTAACATTATCAAAATACAGCGAGTGCAGAACAAGTGGTTTGAGAATGATTCTGAACGCCCCGTGGTATGTTAGAAACAATCAACTCCATAGAGATACAAATGTTGCCTATATTCTCTCTTATCTACAATCCTTAGCTTCCAAGTGTTTTCTAAAGACGTCCACACATCCCAACGATTTGGTTCAACAAGCTGCAGCATACGAGCCAACGGACATATTCAAATATAGAAGACCAAAACTATATTAGCCTCCTATAACGATGCGTAATCTCCATGCCCGTTCAGGGCGAGCAAACTGCTCGTAAATTTTACCCTCACTGTAACCACAACAGATAGCGAGGAATATGAAAAGCATTTTGCTTCATCCTTAAAGAATAAATGTCAATTGTCAATTGTCTTTCAATTAGAATTATGACTCTAGAGACTTAGTTTTATTTCTATTATTTTATTCATCTAAATTGAAAGAAAACTTTTTACAGAGTTAGTATGCTAATTTCTTTCAATGTTTTTTATGTCCAACTATCAAATACCCAATCATACCAGTGGTTAGCATATCCACTCTTTAGCCAAGCGGCTAAGGCAGGAGTCGGAAACTTTTTTGAACCAAAGAGCCATTCCACCAAAAAACAAAATTAACTAAACAAAATTTTGGGAGCCGCAACTTCAATTCGATTTTACCTGGTGACTCAAAGTTACAGTTAGTTCAAACTGAGGCTCGGCTATTGCTGTTGCCCTCCTGCATGATCAGAGCTTTAATAGCTCAATAACACCTTATCCCTACACTGTCCTCTACAGATAACGGGGAAGATGAAAAGCATTCTTGCTATGCCCCTTTAAGCTAGTCCTTATAAGGACTATAAGAATTTTAAATTGCTTCATTTACATTTAAATTAGATTCATTCACTGCTTGTAAATGAATCTAAAATTACAGTAATCGTTTCAGCGAATATTTTGCAATCAACGTTTTCTTGATTTAAATTCAGTCTATAATTTTTTAGATTTTCAAAATATATAAATTTTTCTTCAGTAACATTTTCGGAAAACACTCTTAGTTTCTGTTCAAAGATAAGGACTTCCTCTAGTAATTGTAAGGCTGTGTTCTGTCATATCAAGTAACAAACGAAACTTTTGTAGCCATTCGGGATTACTGAGAAGTTCCACATGATTTAGTTATAATTTTTAGTGGTTAAGAAAACTGTTACTTGTTTTAAGCACTAAAGAAAAACGTTTTAATGCTTTTCCTCTTGATAACCATTGTACAGATGTAAATGTCACTAAATCTTTATGTTGACTACCTAGTTCTTCTAAACATGTGTCAAAAAGTCTGTGATTCAACGCCTGAAATCGAATGAAATTGATCATTGACACAACAACGTCCATCACTCTTTTTAGTTGTGGTAATAATCCCAAAGAATTTGCGACTAAAGCTTCTTGATGCAAAATGCAATGAAACGAAATAACTCCATGTGGAATACGAGTGGAGAAGAATTGAACAAACCTCTTATTTTTCGCAATCATAGAAAGCGCGCCATCGGTCGCCATACATACTATATTATTAATATTTATATTTTTATTCTGTAAACTGGTTAAGTGTTTTCTGAAATATCTTGACCTGTAGTGTGTCCTTCACGTGTTAACAGATCAAGAAGTTCTTCTCGAATACCGGAAGATGTGATATATTTAACCATCACGCAGCATTGCGCCATATCGGAAATATCATTTGATTCATCAACCGCAATATATACAAAATCGGCAGAATTAATATCCATAATTTGCATATTTGAAACTTCTGCAGAAATTGTTACAATCCGTTCCTTAACCGTTCTAGCCGAAAGAGGTAAATCTTTAATTTTTTTTTACGTATCTCGTCCTTATTTTTCATATCCTTAAATAGAATTTCAGAGACATTATACATGCAATTTTTTAGAAATTCACCATCAGTAAAAGGTTTTCCCGCTTTTGCTCTTTCAAGGGATAACAAAAACTTGCTTCAGTAGTATTCGACGAAGATTTCGTCCAAGTTGACAAATGTCTTTGCTGAACCAATGTTTTCTTTTGTAATTCTTCAATAGCTCATTTTCTATTATCACCCTCAGGATATTTTTACTGAAGTCTATAAATGTTTTCTTCGAAAATGTCGTTCGACATTACTTGATTTATTATTTTGAAGTCGTAGGTGGCAAATTACATGTTGCGATGTCCATTTACTTCTATAAATGCAAATTTCTCTATCCACATTTTATTGAATCCTCTATTTTCATCGATTATTTTTCTTTTTATTGAACTCATATTAGGAGGGTTATTATCACAAATTTCAAACCCTTAGCCACCATGGCCATGGATGTTTGTGATTGTCCTATTAATTCTATGTAGAAAGAGAATCTGCGACCCTACCGCTTCTTCTAGCAAAAGGCTTTATTCGCAAAACTCTGTGAAGTATGGGAGTGACCACACAATGTCCACAGAAGTCAGATGTGAATACATAATGCTCTTGCAACAGACTGTCTATAAATTAAAGATTGACCAAATGCTAACTAGTAGAATATGATAGCATTGAACTGATAGGCCAACAAGCCTTTGAATAGTAAAGTACTTGTCTAAACTGCAAATACCAGCAGTAGGGACGGGAGAGATGTCGAAGGACTTGAAAGTATTGTTAAAGGTAGCGAAAGAAAAGAGTGACAGAGTTAGAATGGTGAGTCTGTTACCGCGGTATGACAGAGAGGAGTTTAGAAGGAGGGCCATAATCGCAAATGATATTATGCGCAGGTTATGCCGACGGTGTGGTGTGGAATTTGTGGACGTGTGGAATGAGTTTGATGGGCGAAAGGACTTATACAAGATGGATGGCCTGCATTTGAATGGACTTGGTGTGCGGAGACTGGAAAAAGTGTTGGCTGAATGAAGTGAAAATGGATGTGCAGAACCAGGGAAACTAGAACTACCAAGGAGGGGGGGGGGGAAGTGGATATACAGACATCAGTGAGACAGTTGAGTGTAAAAATGTATATAATGTACCTGAGCCAGCAATAAGGACAAAAAATGGGAATGGGATATTTAGAATAACGCATCAAGATAGGGGTGGGACAAAGGGAACACTGCAATTCATGTATACTAATGCCAGGAGTATTAGGAACAAGAAGGAAGAATTTTTGGCCTTGATTGGCTCTTCCTGGCCACAGGTTATTGGCATTAGTGAAACATGGCTAACGGAAGATAATATAGTTAGTGGGATAGAATGTGTAGGTTATAGTATGTTTAGGAGGGACAGAGAGAATAAAATTGGGGGAGGGGTGTTATTGATGATAGCTGATGAACTGCAGCCAAGGAGAATTGAAGTATTGCAGGATAGTGAAAGGAGCTCATTTGAGGCTATTTGGTGTGAGATTGATACTTGCAGAATAAAATATACAGTTGGGTGCTGCTATAGACCAGGTGATGGAATAGATGGTGGAGATGGTATGCATAAACAAATTGATGAAATGAGTGGAAGGAGGGTAATTATTATGGGGGATTTCAACTATGGTAACATTGATTGGAAGGAGGAGAGGACACATGTGAGGAAGGAAATGGATTTTATTCAATTATTAAGGGATAACTATCTGAAACAGCATGTAATCGAAAATACTAGGGGTGTGAGAGTGCTTGACCTGGTAATAGTATCTGAGAATTTGACTGTAATGAATATGACCATGTTGCCACCTATTGGTGAGAGTGATCATAAGGTCTTGACCTGAGAGGTGGCTAAAGGTGTGAAATTTGTGATTAAGACAGGGTATATGTGGAATTACCGTGCTGGCAAGTATGACAAGCTTAGGCGATTGCTTGGATCAGTGCCATGGCATGTACAACTGCAAGGGCTGGACGTCGATAGAGCATGGGAAGTGATCAAAGAGCATTTACAGGAGGTTATGGCTGATTGTATACCTAAGGTCCGAATAGTGAAACAAGGAGGGGTTAAATGGATGAATAACACCATTAAGCTTGAGCTGCAAAAAAAGAAACAGCTATGGAGGGAATTTAAAGAAAGGGGTGACCTGCAGGCACACGAACGGTATAAAGTACAGGCCAGAAGGGTAACGAGTGTGGTAAAAACAGCAAAAGCCGATTATGAAAGGAAACTAGCTATGCAAGCAAAAGAGAATCCCAAACAGTTCTTTCAATATGCTGCAAGCAAGAAAAAAACTGTACATGGCAAAATTATTTTAAGGAATGACGATGGTAAAGAGTTCACTGAACCAGTCGATATAGTGGAGTTACTGAGCGCACACTTTGCAAAAGTATATCATCCAGGTGGTGACGTTGAAAAAATGAAAGAACCAGTTTATATGGGAATTGTGATGAATGAAGTGGAGGTGAATAGTCTATTACATAACCTTAATGTGAATACATCTGTGGGATTGGATGGTATACCGGCACGGGTCTTACGTGAAGCGGCTAAAGAATTATCAGTGCCTTTGACCATGTTGTTTAATCTGAGTCTCAGGTCTGGCTTAGTCCCGAAGGCGTGGAAAGAGGGGAAAATAGTTTCACTGCATAAAGGAGGATCCATGATTATGGTTGCAAATTACCGACCGATCAGCATATCAGGAGTCGTTGTCAAGGTCTTGGAGAAAGTAGTCAAGGGAAAAATACAGGAATGGATTGATGAAAATGAGATACTGTACAGAGGACAGCATGGCTTTGTGAAGGGTAGATCATGCCTCAGTAACTTGCTCAAGTTTTATAACAAGGTGACGGCTGAACTGGATAAGGGAAATGGGTTTACAGTGATACTGCTGGACCTGGCAAAGGCGTTTGACAGGATACCACATGGAATTCTAATCCGTAAACTACAACATATGGGAATGGATATAGGGTTGGTGAGATGGATAGCTGGGTGGTTGATGGAGAGATATCAAAGAGTAGTTTATTCAGGAGTAGAGTCCAAAAAACGGCCTGTGACTAGTGGTGTGCCACAGGGTTCTGTTCTTGGACCACTGCTGTTTAATCTGTTCATTAACGATATAGGGAAGGGTCTAAGTGGGACAGTTCATTTGTTCGCTGATGATGCAAAGTTGGGTAGGGCGATAGTGAATGCAGAAGATGTCAAAGTCTTGCAAGATGACTTAGATAGATTGGAGTTCTGGACTAAGGAGAATGGATGTCAATTTAATGTGACAAAATGTAAGGTTATGCATTTCGGAGTGAAAAGATTAGCAGCAGTATACCACATTGGTGGAACTGTACTCCAAGAGATTGATGAGGCCAGGGACTTGGGAGTGTTAGTGGATAGGGAGATGAAGTTTAGGGGGCACATTGCGAAAGTAGCTAAATCAGCTCATCAACTCACTTGGTTGTTGAAAAATACCTTGACGAGCAGAGAAAAACAAGTTATTGTACCTCTGTACCGAGCCCTGATAAGACCTCATCTCGACTACTGTGCCCAGATTTGGTCACCTCGGTTCCTTCTTGATGGGGAGGAGGTTGAGAGGATCCAGAGGCGAGTGACTAAGATGATAGCAGGTCTATGAAATGAACCATATGAGAACAGGTTGAAGATTTGTGGGTTGCAGAAACTAGTTGATTGGCGGAAAAGGGGAGACATGATTGAGACATTCAAATTGCTAAAAGGATTCTATAAGATTAATTCAGATGATATTTTTGAGATCAGGACTGGTGGTGGGAGAACTAGGGGACACCCATGGAAGCTGGGCAAGAGCGTGGTTAGCAGGGGTGTTAGAGCTGGGTTCTTTACTTTTAGAGTGGTAAATGAGTGGAATAAGCTGCCAGAGTCTGTTGTGGGTGCTATGACAGTGAGCGAGTTCAAGGCAAGGTATGATAGATACTGTGAGAATGTTGAACAGCTGCGTGAACATGATGTTTGGGGCCTCCCTCGATGAGTCTAAGGACTCCTGGAGTAGCCCGTGGTAATAATAATAATAATAATAATAATAATAATAACTTATCGTTTTCGTTGACAAAAGTATTCCATAATAAAGAGGTACAACTAAATCTCTCGAGAAGTTTAATGAAAGCTTGTTGCGTGTGGTCAAAGACCTGTAGGCATCCCAGATTAAAGCAGAACACATTACACGTTAGGTGTCAGAACTATGCAGCTACCATTAATAATTATATAAAATTTTCTTGCAACTGCGAATATATTTACTGTAGTCGTAGAACTTCCTGCAACTACTAGTCAAATGCTGATACGTAAATATAGTAATTTATGTTCGTTTTTCCACACCAAAAAGCAGTTACCCTCATCCTGAACCTAAAGCAAACTCTTTTCGAAGGTTCTCCTTACATTTCAGATAGGGACTGTGTACTGGCGAGTCCAACTACTAACTACATCATTTCCAAGCCACACAAAGAGTGCCATGATTCTTGATCACTTTAGTATTCAGTCGAGTCATGTATAAAATAGTCACAGTGTACGCAACGCAGTACTTGCAGAATGCCAAATACAACATTTGTCGTTCAATTTTCCAGATAGTACAATAAAGATTCAAAGTCCAAACCAGGAGAACTAACTCCACTTAACATCTTTATATGAGGTCATATTTATTCGTAAATAATGTCTTTTAGCCATCACCAGTAGTTTATTCATCTGATTCTACCGGTAAACATCAAGATTCCTCTCTGGACATCTGCACTCAACAGGATTTCTAGATTACTTAAGTCAGCTACTTACCGTACTAAATGTGCCATCTCCAAAATGTTATTTGCTTTTCAAGACTTCAGATAACTTGACGCAAATGGATTCCTTCAAACGTTAAAAGTATTAGAAGAAAATAAGTCCGAAGTATTTTGCTTGCATTCCACAATTGCTTATTATCAACTTAAGATTAAATGCATCAAATTCTAATGTGATTAGAATACAAATCTTATTATTCCTAGACACCTCCAGAGAATCAAGAACTCATCAAGTTAGGCCACACATCACTGATGGTATCCTTCTCTTAAATTCATTCACACCACAGGAAACCCTATCCAGTCAAGCACCACTCCATGAGAGAAAAGCTGGTTCTCACCCCTTTCTTGATACATTCATTCTCAATTTCAACGAATGTCTACTCATCCTATCCATCATATAATGAAAAATTCCATCTACTGGTATCTTGTACGACCCTTTCAACCTAGGTCTCTATCATATCACTTCTCTGTCTGTTGCCTGCTAACGTCTGAAGTCCACAAATTCTAAAACTCCTTATAATCTACATTCCACAGTCCCGGCATGATCTTTAACAGCAGTCTCCTCTGCATCCTCTCCAGTATATCAGCATCACCTTGGAAACCAGATCTGCGAACAATAGTTCAGATGAGATCGTATCAAAACCAATACGAAGTGGTATAAAGAAACAAATTGACTTCCTTATCTTTACACGTGAATGTTCGTTTCAGCATTGCAATTATCTTTTGAGTTGTATTTGCGATCTTTACTGCATGGCCCCTGAGCTACAACTTGCTATCTACTAACACTCCAATATCCCTAACCTCATTAGTTTCTTCTGGCATAATCGCACCAATGCAACACGACATTGGATACCTATTCACGCCAAAGTGCATGACTTTGCATTTACTAACATCCATATTTTCATGCCCACAATTCCAGCCTATTCAAATCATTCTACAAGTACTGCATATCAGTCTATAATTCATAATATGCAATTGATAACATACACTCGTTTTATGAGATATTCAAAAATGTCCTTGAATAATAGAGTAATTACTCCATACATCAAGGATATCTTTTTCTCCAGTTTTCGTGTCACCTTTATCATCTCTAATTTCTTTTATAGCATTTTTCCTCCATTTCTGAGCTTCTTCAACAACCTCCAGAATATCTTCCCACCTTCTTGATATTTATTTTCTATGTTCTTACCCAAGTCTTCCCATGACTTTTGTTTAGTTGGTTTCACACAGTGTTTAGCTTTCTTACATTTGTCTCTGTATTCTCTAAGAGCACAAGCTGTTTCTTTCTTGGCGAAATTTATTTTTAACTTACCCCAAAATCAATATAAGAATACTTTTTTTCACTTCTAACATAAACTAAATCGTTATGTCTAAATATCGAAAGAAATTTTTATGCGGTAACTTCATTGTCGATTATTCAGATACTTGAGAATATGAGTTAAGAACGAAGTGTGAAATGAGAATGATTAGAATTCACAGAATAGGCTCAAGTAAGAGTAGACATGTATAATCCTATGTATTAATAAATACAAAAACTAATATTTCTAGTAAATAAATTGAAGCAAATTAATCAATCTAAATTATTTAAATTCCAATATCATGGAGAAACGAGCATGCTAAGCAGTGTTTAAGAATTCTGTTGATATTTCACGTTTATTTGAAGATCTTTTCATGATTAATATTATTAATTTTATTAATAGCATTAACAACATTAATTTAGATTTAAAAATGTTTATATAATAATGAGAAACTAAAAATATTTGAAGAATTCATAAAATATCCTTATACACAATAACTAGAATTGTATCTGCTTTAATGAAGAATACCTTTTATAATGATCATGAACAGGAAATATTTCTCACTTTATTGACTCTTCATAAATTCAAATCATGTTTAAGTGTGAGCAGTGGTAGCTAGTGTAATAGCACATATAAAGAACTACTGACTTTGCACTTAGTAGACTTTTATATTCGTGTCCGGACAGTTAATCGTGGGAAAATTGATCGCGAGGAAAATTCATCGAGGAGACTGTTTATTGCGGAGGAAAATTCTTCGCTAGAAAATTAAACGTGGGGAAAATTAATCGCACTAAAATTCATCGCGGATATATCTGAAAAAACATTTCCCATATAAGAAATATTTTAAAAAATATTTCTTTTAAAAATTTAAGAAAATTTTAAAGAATTAAGAAATAATTTATATATTATTTAATATTTCGATTATATTTAGCTTTTTGAAAATTTTTGTTCGGTTAAAGTTATTCATCGCGGATATATGTGAAAAAAAAAAAGAAATATTTCCCATATAAGAAATATTAAAAACATTTTTTTTAATTAAAAAAAATTAAGAATTCTTTTTTAAATTTAAGATATATTTTAAAAAAATAGCCGGCGTGGTTGGCTGAGTGGATAGCGTGTCTGCTCGCCAGCCAAAATGCTGCGGGTTCGAATCCCGCCATGGACATGGATATCTGTGGAAATACGAGTGATGATCGGCAGTAGATGGTGTTTGTCAGTTGGTGATTGAATCTTGAAGATGGGGTTCTAGAACAGGTGCCTTCCCTCGATGAGTACTTGGACTCCCTGAAGGTGTCAAATAATAATAATAACAATATTTCGATGATACGAGAGTGGTCAAAAACGTTCTCGTCCATAGATGACAACACTATCGGCTAGATTTCTTTTCTCAGTTGGTACATCTGTCCTAAGCATCTATGTGAAATTGCAAGACATTTTATCAAGTGGTTTGTTTTATACAGCTGTCTGAAGCAAACGTGTTGTCTATATATTCCTTGAAATGGATAAAATTGAGTATCGTGCGGTTAAACAATTCTTTGTAAAAGAAGGTTTTACGCTAAAAGAAATTCATTCAAAGTTCATAAAAGTTTATGGGCACTCTTCTCCTTCGTTTTCGATAATTAAGAAATGGGCTGCCGAGTTTAAAATGTGGCCGTACCAGCCTTGAAGATGATCCACGTGAAGGACGTCCAAAAAGTGTGATAACACCAAAAATCATTGATCAAGTGCACGATATGGTATTGGATGACCGGCGAGTCAAAGTGCGTGAAATAGCTAAGACTATAGGCATTTCAAAAATACGTGTAGGATATAATTTACATAAAGAATTGCAAATGAAAAAGCTTTGCGCAAGTTGAGTGCAGCTCTTGCTCACAGCAGTTCACAAACGTTGAACTGCTTGGAGCGTTTTAACAAGAATAAAACTGAATTCGTACGTCGATTTATTACTATGGATGAGACTTGGATTCACCGTTATACACCAGAATCCAAACAGCAGTCAAAACGGCGGACAGAAGTCGGTTGTTCAGCGCCAAAGAAGAAGACAAAGTCGGTTCCATCAGCAGGAAAGGTCATGGCATCGGTGTTTTGGAATGCTAAAGGCATTTTGTTTGTTAATGATCTTGAAAAGGGCAAAACAATAAACCGGGGAATATTATTCCGATCTTTAACCACACTAGACGAAAAAATTCGTGAGAAAAGACCCGGTTTGGAGAAGAAAAAATCATCTTTCATCACGACAATGCACCTCACAAAAAAGTGTTTTGGCAATGGGAAAATTAAAGGATCTGCACTATAAATTGATGGAACATCCACTCTATTCCTTAAATTTGGTCCCCTCTGACTTCTATCTCTTCCCAAAACTAAAAATCTTCCTCGCTGGTCAGCGTTTTTCTTTGAAAAAGAAAATGTTGAAAAAGAAAAATAATTTTGAAATTATAAATTCGTTTTTTCATTGCTAGGCCGAGCCTTTCATGCTGACCTGAACAGATTTATTCTATTGGCACATATTAATGTGTGTCAGTTTGTTTGGTACTAAGGTTATGCCTTTAGGGCCGAATAATTGTAGACAGTGTATTATATTAATTGTAATTTGCAGCAACTAAATGATGAAGTTAGGGTCCTTCGGGTGACAGTGCACAATGAGATAAAGTTTAGAAGCCAAACTGTTAAGATGGTTCACTAATCGCATCTGATAATTGCAATGTTGAAAAGAACACTAATTTGTAGGAATAAGAAAGTAATTCTTCCACTTTGCAATGCCTTCATAAGTCAAACTCTGGACCTGTACAAGTCAAAAAGACGACTTCAGTTTATCTTCTTATTTATATTAATTTCCAAAAAGCTAATTGGAAGGGTTTCATGGAAGATCTCGACCGCTCCATAGAAAAAGTCCCTCCAAACCCTCAAGAGTGTCCTGAATTCATAAAAATACTGGTTATATCAAGCCCAGTATGCTGATTACTTACAACTTTACAACACCAACCCCTTCTCAGAAGAGACTATCCAAGCAGGAGAAAAGTTATGCTCCAAGATGACAGAGGAAAGGCGTTCCTCATGGAAAAAAGAAACAGAAGCCCTTGATATGACCCATAGTAGCAGAAAAGCATGGAACTTTATCAATAGAATTAGCAAGGATTTCACTAAGCCATATAAGCATCCGCAGTTAACAGCTAATCAAACTGCTCACCAGTTGCTGCTGAATGGAAAATTCCCTAAAAAGCACACAAAAAAGAAGATACTTTGAACCCTAAGTGAGGAACAAAATATGATTAACACAGATTTCACCATCACTGAACTCAACGCTGCCATAAACTTATTAAAACGTATAAAATCTGCAGGCCTTGATGATGCCTGTAATAAACAGATTAAACATTTTGTAAACAGGTCTAAAGAGTGTTATTAAACCTATACAACACTTGCCTCAGAAACCTAAGGATACCAACTATCTGGGGGAATGACAAAGTGATGACCTTTCTGAAACCAGGGAAAACCCCAACCGAAGAAAAAAATTACAGACCTATATCACTATTCAGCAACCTCTTTAAACTCTATGAACGATTACTTTTGAATAGGCTTCAACTCCTAATCGAACCCCTTCTTATTGCTGAGCAGGCTGTCTTTAGACCAGGCAAATCCTGTACATCACAAATTCTCAACCTCACTCAATGTATAGAAAATGGTTATGAGCAAAAACTAGCCACAGGAGCAGTGTTTGTAGACCTAACTGGAGCATGATACCATAAACCATCTCACACTCAGAAATAAAATATACAGAATAACTAGAGACTATCGCCTTGTCCTCCTGATCCAATTACTCTTGGAAAACAGACGTTTTTACGTGATGGACCTGGGGGGTGGGGGGTAGGAAGAGCCCCTGGCATCCCCAAAAAATGGCCTCCCCCAGGGAAGTATGTTATCACCATTATTTTTCAACATTTACGTCAATGATCTCCCCATCTTTCCAGGAACTAGAAATTGTATTTATGCTGATGACTTTGCCATAGCTACTCAATCAAAAAATTTCAAGTCCTTTGAAACTACTCTATCACTTTCCTTAAATAGTCTAACCACATACTATACCAGCAACCAACTAAAACCAAACCCCTTGAAAACCCAGACTGGCCTTTTCCACCTTAGCAACAAGGAAGCCAACAGGAAGCTACAGATTTCTTGGGAAGGCTGTAAAATAGAACATTACTGGAACCTAATCTACCTCGGTGTGACTTTCGATCGCACCCTCTCATATAAAACCCACATAGAAAAAACAAAGGCAAAAGTGAATGCAAGAAACAGCATACAAAGAAAGCTTACCTCCTCCAAATGGGATGCAGACCCTAGCACACTGAGATCTTCTGCCTTGGCCCATTCCTATTGTTCTGCTGAATATATCTGCCCAGAATGGTCCAGATCCTGCCATGCTGAAAAACTTGATCCAGCATTGAATGAAAGCTGCCACTTAATAACAGGATGCCTGAAACCAGCACAACTAAAAGACCTGTACAGTTTGGCTGGTATTGCCCCGACATAGCTTCCTGGCAACTGTTGAACGACCTAAAAACTTCCCAGAGACAAGACTTGAACAATGGCTTGCGCTATCTCTTGAAAATAATACTATTCCAACAGTCGATTCCAGTATTCCAGATACGATTCAACAAGTATTCCAGTGCAAGTGGGCACCACTTCCATGTGGTGCCCACTTGCACTGGAATACTTGGAAAAGCCTCAACAGACTGCGAACGATAGGACGCTGCAAACAAAACCTTATCAAATGGGGCTACCTCAGTGGCCCAGACAATTCTGAGTGTGGGACAACCCAGCCCATGGAACACCTTCTTTCTTTTCCCTTTCTTCCATCTCTTTGTGCAAAAGAGGACCTTATATCCTGCACAGAAAGAGCAGTTGATTGCGCAAGATACTGGAGAAACATCTGACCATATTTATTGTATATGTATAGTTTCCTTTTTTCATATTTAATTGTTACTTTTGATAACCGAACAAATAATGTGACAATTCTGACAAAGAAAAGAATAACGAACACGGGAAACCCTACAACAGGGTTGCAACCTTTGTGATCCTGGGACAGTACAATACTGTAACTGGACTTCAATTGTTTTTTCTTTTGATTTTGTTTAGAATAATAATTTTATTGTTAAAATTTATAATTTTCGTGATCAAGGTCCTTTGATTTAGCAACTCGTGTGGAATTGTACACAAGTAATCCTGCTTGCTGTTAAAAAAAAAAAAATTAGGAAATTCGAAAACTATTCTAATTCAGTCGATGTGTTCTTTTTTTCTTTTTCTTCTTATATCTATTTAAAATATTAGCTTGGTGAATCGTGATTGTTAGAGCAAGGGAGCAGGAAAACGAAAAAAGTTACAAGAAAAATGACGAAGTTGAAATATCATTAAGTATGTAAGCCAAAGTTTTAAAACGAACAATTAACCAATTAAACGTGAGCGAATGTTGGGGGGGGGGGGGATCACAATAGCCTAATCTGTAATTTCTTGTTTTTTATTGAGCTCAAATGCGCACACTATATATTAAATAATTACCAAAATTACGCCATAAAGTAATTTTTTCCTCAAAGTTTGTAATTCTTATTTCTTCATTTCATTTATTTTCATTCGTAAAATTAGTTAATGTTTCTAATAGTAAATTCGATAATTAGGATGACGAATCAAATAGACTATAGATTTTTAAGATTAAAATTATAAAAACTAAAATTTAAAGAACCAAAAAGAAACAAAATATTAAGGGACCAGTAATGTGACAGTGTGCTGGACGAATCGTCTTCAGATTATAAAATTTTAATTATTATTTTAATATAAATTAAAAATTTTATAATTGTCGGTTAATTTATCTGTTTTGAATGTGAATGCATTATTATTATTGGATCACGTATAGTTTCTTCCAAATCATAAGTGATGTCATCGCAAACCCATTAAAGATTACATTTCATTAATTTTTAACCAATGTAAAAAAATCCTGCGACTTAGCTAGCTGTATTAATTAGTAAATATCTTAAATTAGGGCATCGTAGATCAAGAATGAGTATATGTGTCATATTTTTTATTATCATTCAAATTTTCTTGTTTAGATTCCAGATGTTTGAAAATTTCTCGAAGAAGAAATGAGTGACAATAGATGGCAGCACTATCTTACAGAGTCAAATGAAAAGCACATGAAATAGTATAAACAAGGTAAATCAAAATTCCCAAAATCTAAATAAAATTTCAGATAATTCTGAAAAAAAAAGAAGAAAATCGTAACCCCTTTTTTAAGTTTCTTTTTAAAATATCTTATTAGTTTTGCCTGTTAATTTCCTAGCTCATTTATGAAATCTTTGAAAATTTAGGAGAGAAGGTTTTATGGGAATATAATAGATACAGTTGACTTTTTCATTCTTTTAAATTACATTTCGATGTTTTTGTAGAAACAGAAATTGCATCTATTAATACATATAAATATCCTAATTTTAATACTTAATCTTAAATTCAAACACCTTACAGATAAAGCAACTCTTGTTTACTATTCAAATTCTATAAATGGAAATTATTTAAAATAAATTGTAATAATGCGATAATGGAACATTATAGAGACTTTTTAATTAAATTAAACTCTATTAATAATAATTTTAAAATGTAATGAATAATTATTAAAGATTAATTAAAATTAAAGAAAAATACTTTACTTTTATTTATTATTATATTATATGTTGAAATATTATCATACATGTATTAATATGTTTTAACCTAAATAAATAAATATAAAAGCACGGGAATGTTTTAGCTTAAATTTCTACTGGTTTAGTTAGTTCCGTCAGCACTATATATCTTAGCTATTAAACTAATATAGCTATTAGTAATTATAATCAGAAATTATAATCCACTGCTTCCTATACACTCTGATATTAACAGCTTTACATCACAGAGGCTTAAGTCAAGACACCCGCCTTGAGGCACAACGACTTGGCACTGTGGGCTATGATGCACCAATAGCATGGCAGACGGAATCGACTGCCAAAGCCCCAGTAATCTGGCAAACTGTCTCTTTGACCCAAACAGCCCTCCATCAGAGTTCGACCTACCTCGAAAAATATGGACCTCCCTAAATAGGGTTTGCACCAATGGCGGCTCGTGGCTTGAAATCGTGGGGGTGCTGCAACTTTCGAAATATATACACACTCTAAGTACAGTGTATACGTGTTTGGATAAAATATCAAAATTATGGTAAAAAAAAATAATTAAACTTGAAAAAATATTGTTTATTATCGATAAAATGATACAGTTTGGTATAATTCAAAATTACTTAAAAATAAAATCCATTATCATAACTCCAATAATGTTCGAAAATAAAAACTATAACAAATTTTATGTCTTTAATTGTAATGTCCAAATATTTAAAAAGACGGAGTAAACACGATAAGCACTACGAACACTCTACTACTTGCGCAAACTGCAGATAAACAACAGTGGAACTGCGCGATGGACAGTGCCGCATTACGCTAATAGCTCGCATCTCACTATGACGTGCATATGCTTGCGTACGTAGAAATATGACACCGTGGTAAACACAGTGCTGCTAGCGTCCTTCGCCCTCCTAAGTGCTACAAGATGGATTTTGATTATTTTTTATACAAAATAAGAGAATTGTATAGGATTGTTAATGATAAAATTAAATATTACAAGCAAATATAAATAAATTTATAAATATATTTATATATCGAGAAAAATTGGGGTGCTGCAGTTTCGCAGTGCGTATGCACGAGCCGCCCCTGGTTCGCACTAACCATGGTAGATGTGGAGCTTTCTTATTTACTTGAGGTATAAGACCAAACTCATCTTGTGACTGTGGTGCGGAAAACCAAAACTATCACGTTTGACTGTCCTCACAGAGCCTACATGGGACCAGTAACTGACTTTATAACAGCTTCTACAGATGCTGTTGACTGGCTGTCGAACTTAGACATTCAATTTTACTTTTATGTATTTTATTGTCTTATAAGTCCTTTCTCTCTCTCTCTCTCTCTCTCTCTCTCTCTCTCTCTCTCTGTGTGTGTGGGGGGGGGGCATATGCATGTATTCTTCTCAGCCAAACGCTAAATAAATAATAAATCAGAAATTATGATTCGATCTCTCTCTCTCTCTCTCTCTCACTCACACACACACACACACACACACACACACACACACACACACACACACACACACACACACACACACACACACACACACACACACCCAGGAGATCTAAACGGCTTTGTAGGTCACCAACACCTGCATCCGTAACAGCCATCAATGGATAAGATCACGTAGATAGAAGATTACGTAGATAACCAACAGTACAATAAAACGTTGATTTATTGTACTGTTGGTTATCTACGATTAATTGAATAGGTTCTAAAATGTTCTAGAAACTAAAATGCTTACGCGTATTATGAACTGCATAGTTTTTATCAGAATTATTAATGGCATCTCGTTGTTTCAATAGCTAATGTATATAACTATTTTCTGACTTCTAATTATGGAAATATATTCTGTATTGGATTCTTATAATTATAAAAGAATAAAATATCCATATTTCTAAACTAACATGAAAAACAATATAGAAATACACTATCAAATAAAGCAATCACTCAAATTTCAATAATGAACTATACGTCTACGGGGAGAAACTAAAATTCTGTGAAATATCTTAAAACGTTTTCTATATTACAAACAAGTACAGTTTTTTTTCTTTTAAGTATCCGTCTCCTTTTAGGAATGTTCTAACGATAGCAAAAACTAATGGCATCTTAGAAGGTCTCTTCTCTTCCCATTTCTTGACTAGTCTGAAGTCTATGTGAAAGAGCGCGTGCTCTTTTACTGGAAAAATCATCCTCCCTCCGTCTCTTACTATAACATTTCCCTAATAGCATCCCATTCCTCTGCTTTCTCAGTCCCGCCGAATTCTATCCCTCTCCAAACATATTCACTAGTCCTTATAAGGACTGGGGCGAAGCAAGAATGCTTTTCATCTTACCCGTTATCTGTAGAGGACATTGTAGGGATAAGGTGTTATTGAGCTATTAAAGCTCTGATCATGGCAGGAGGATAACAGCAATAGCCGAGCCTCAGTTAAAACTTCATTAGCTACAGCATTGCCATCCATTACCCTCCAAGAGTATTATTAATCACTGCTTCTCACTGTCGATTCTCTCAGCTCTCTACATCCACATAATCACTATCCTTATAAGGACTGGCTTAAAGGGACGAAGCAAGAATGCTTTTCATATTCCCCGTTATCTGTAGAGGACAGTGTAGGGATAAGGTGTTATTGAGCTATTAAGGCTCTGATCATGGCAGGAGGGTAAAAGCAATACCCGAGCCTTAGTTAGAACTTCATTGGCTACAGCATTGCCATCCATTACCCTCCAAGGGTATTTAATTGAATGAATCAATCACCGCATCTCACGGTCGATTGATTCACTGAATTCCGAATTTTACATACATATTCGCTACATTCGCTACAATAGAATATTCAATACTTCTATTTTGAATATTCGATATTCAAAATGGGATGTAATATATTATAACAAAATAAGAAAATAATTTAAAATTTTTTTCAAATACTTTTTATCAAAAATTACAGTAATTAATTTTCCATTCTGTTTGTATAATAATTTGTAAGAATAAAAATTGATTTGAAGTTATAAAAATAGTATACATTTATGCACATTAATGACGCCCTCAGTTTTGATCAGTTTAGATCAATCCAGTTTTTTGTAATTAACATCTAGATATTCATATTTGATATAAAAGTCAATTAATAACAAAAAGAATATATAATATAATATAATACTTTTTCTAGTTCAAGTCTCTCAAAGTTGGCCTTTTGAGCATGAAAGTGGCGCTGACATTCAAAACGATAGAGTGAAATAGTGATAGAGGATATAAACAGGCCTAGTTAACCAGTTTAGCTGTTGATCCAACTGATACTTTTAAAACGGTCGTTTGAATTTTCACTCATCAAATAAAAAGTCCCAAAAAGGGGTAAAAAATACACTAAAAACCGAACATGAGTAAACAAATAAAAAGAATTATTAAAAATAATAAAAAAACAGTATACGAAGTATAAAATCCCGTAGAACCTAATAAATGGGTAAAAGCAATAAAAACAAGTGAATCAATTGGGGAAACATGGCCCGGGAGATAACTCCTTAAAAGGACTCGGAATCGCCTCGATGTTGGCATTCGCAGCCAGAGTTTGCTCAGGCCTAAACTAATAAAATTCGAGTTTAAAAGGTCATTAAAACGATGATGTCATAAATATATGCACACTTTAATTCTCCCCTATGTAATCTGAAATATGTTGGTGGCCTACACCATCTCCTTAGGAATCGTTCTTCGCCCAAGAGGTATCTTTCCTGCTCCATGAATCGAAGAAAACAAGCGGAGAAGCAGTTCGTAATTCGATGATAGATTCTATTTTCATCAGTGAGGAAACTTTTTTTACGTATTTTCCATATGTGATATTTTATAACATTGAGGAGAAAAAATGAGGTATTTTTTGTTTGTTTGTTTTTCTCACCGGTGGATGGGAACTTCAGTAGCACCACCTCAAAGAAAGTGGGCAACGGAATCCTAAGCACTTCAGCCAGCCTTCTCCAAATGCCCTGCACTGGTGGGCACTGCAGAAGAGGTGTCCTAGAGTTTCAATTGCATGGCATACTTCGCAAAGAGATCTTGCAATTGTCCCGAGCTTTTTTTGATATTAGTAAAGAGCACCTCTTCATTCGTGCTCAGATCAGACGTATCAAAACCAACGAAATCGAAAAGTTTCCAGCACAGCTGCTTTGGACTTAGCTGAAGCACCCGAAATCCATCCGTAACAAATCGTTTTAGTGTTTTACATATTGTACAGTACCATATAGGAGTATCTGCGCAGATGGTTAAGTGTGGCCAGTAGTCTCAAAACAGGATAAGAAATATCCAATAAAGTATTTACTAAAATAAAGAGCCAGAAGACTTCATTTCGGCGATGCAAAATTATATAAGTAATTGAAAGAGAGATAATTTGGTTTAAAGGGAGTGAGTGTGTCGCGACAGGAATTCAGCAGTTTTTGTGTTCGTAACACCGGGCTAGCAATGAAGGGAATTTCTAATATTGTTAATGGTCCTGTTAATGGTGTCAAACCATACGGAAGATTGACAGGGCCGAATTTTCCAAAAAGTTTGATTTTCGTTTCGACTGGGTTTTTGCGAAAACCACTGAGCATGCTAAACTGTCGCAATACTAGAGAGAAAAGAAGGAGGTAATCTTATCTAACCCCCACTGCTTACGGGAATGGGTTCAGAACGGAACCTATTTACGGCAGTGCAGGAAGTTGTGCTTTTCACTATCGAACGCTCTTTCCAAATCCACTGACATTAATGCGAGTTCCTTGCTCATCAAGGCGAATAAGATCTCTTAGCAGAAATTGGTTGAGTCTCGTCGACCTATCTGGAACTCCGTACACTTGAGTGCTAGTAAGCATATTCCCCATGCCCAATTTTAGGCGATTACACATAGCCCTGGCAACATGCTCATACCCTCGTAGGGGTGTGCTTCGCTCATCTTTTCTGGGATTAGGGCAACACCAAGATGTCATATGGTCTAGTCATGTGTATTCCCGTGTCCATCGGAACATCTGCATCTATATGACATGTAGTACTTGTTCATGCTGTTTTGTCACAGGTCAGCACTCTGCTCCATAAAATGCAACTACAAAGCTGGCGATTATAAAAAACTTAGGAGGCAACTTGGAGCAGTGCCATAGTTTTAAGAAGCTATAAGGAAAGACTGTTAGTGCATTGGAAGTGGTCAGGAATTCTTTTAGAAAAGCAAATAGATAGCCTGTGTACCCAGGGTTAAGTGGATGAGTATATATATATATATATATATATATATATCACATCATCATCATCATCATCATCATGCATATCAAGGATTTAGGCCTACCATGGCCTGTTCCGGTCTTAGAAGTCATAATCTTGAATCGTTTAAGAGGACGTCCTGGTTTTCTTTTTCCTAATGGCTTGTACTTTAAGGCTTGTTTTGGTAATCTTTCTGTTTTCATTCTTTGAACGTGTGTTCCATCCATTTATGTTTATATTTTTTAATTTTTTCTATTACTGGTTCTTGGTTTAATTCTTTCATAATTTCTTCATTTCTTTTGTGATCAAATAGGGTATACTTTACAGTTTTTCTCATAAACTTCTTTTCTGCTGTTGTTAATCTTTGTTTGTCTTTTTGTTTTATTGTCCAGATTTCGCTTCCATACATTAAGACTGGTAGGGCTAATGTATTGTATACTTTTAGTCTGGTTTGTTTTTGAACTAGGTTTGGTTTAAATAGAGAGTTAATCGCACCTGTTATTTTTAAATATTTTGTAATTTTTACTTTTACATCGTTTTCATTTTCATATGTGATCGTGCATCCTAGGTAGTTAAATGAATTCACCTGTTCTAAGATCTTGTTATCTAATACTATTTTAGTTCCTGCTGGATCTTGTCCTTTAAAGGCCATAGTTTTTGATTTTTCTGTTGATATTATCATATACCATAATCTTTCGATATCTCATTTAGATCTAAAATAGCTTTCTTTAGTTTATCTTCACAATTTGTAATTATTATCTGGTCATCGGCAACGAGGATAGTGTTTGAGTTTACTGTAGGAGAAAGTTTAATTCCTTGATGTAAATTTTTATTCCATTTTAGTATTATTTCATTTAAGTAGATATTAAAAAGAGTTGCTGAGAGGGGACACCCCTTTCGGATCCTTTGGTTTATCTCTCTCGTATATGATAGCTCGTGATTTAATCTTATTTGTATTTGATTATTTTCATATATACTTGTGATAGCTTTTAGGATATTATTTGGTATTTGTCCTTCTTTTAATATGTTAAATAATATGTTTCTTTTAACTTTGTTAATTGCTTTTTCAAAGAAAATAAATGCAATATGTGTTTCTAAATTGTATTCTCTTCTTTTCTCTATTATTTATTTTAGGCAAAAGGCCGGGTCCATACATGATTGTCCTTTTCTAAATCCATTCTGTACTTCTAAAATAAAGTTTTCGTAATATTTCATTAGTTTGCTATTTAAGATTCTGTTATATATTTTGTAACATGAATTTAGTATACTGATACCTCTATAGTTTTTAGGGTCATCTCTATTACCTTTTTTAAAGATAGGAATCACAATTGCTTTTTCCATTCTATTAGGGGGATACCAGTTAAATAAATTTTATTTAAAAATAATAAGGGTCTTTCTTTGAATCTAGTTCCTGCATATTTATATAGTTCTGAACCTAGTTTATCTTCTCCTGGTGATTTTCCGTTTCTTGTTTCTTTAAGGCTGATTTCTAATTCTTCTTTAGTTATTTCCTTTTCATTTTCGTTAATTATTTGCCAGTTGTCTTTTTTAAAATATTTGTCTGTCCACAATTTTGTGTAGTAATTTAGAAATTCTTCTAATTTCAATTCAGTGTTTAATTTTATGTTTTCTTTGGTATCTGCATTTAAGTGTTTCAAAATTATATATACATTGGGTCTTATTTTCTATAAATCATGTTCTAAATTACAAACAAATTTGTTCCGTGATTCTCTATGTCTTTTTCTGACTTCTCTTTTAGCTATGGCTCTTATTCTTTTATATTCTATTTCATCTTCTAATCTTTTACTGCTTAACCATTTGTGATAGGCTTCTTTTTTTTGATTATTTCTTTCATTGTATCATCCTAGATCTTCAGCTTTTTTCCTTTTATTGAATTTTTTGGTCTTTCCTAAGTTTTCATTTGCTGCTGCATTTAGTATCGTTTTTATATTAAGCCATTCTATTTCAATTTCTTCATTTTGTTTTATTTTATCTAGATGTTGATTAATTCTTTGTTCATATAGCCATTGTATATTTGTGTCATTCATTAGTCCAGTTTTATAAACAAATGTTTCAATTTTTCTTTCTGTTCTTGTTACTTGTAGCCATTTAGGTGGTTACAAGTAACCGCTGCGAGCTTCCGAGTGTTAATTATATTAATTAAAGTTCATATCTCCGACGATCGAACATTATCGTTCGTCCAGTGTATAGAAATAATTAAGTATTTTCCATTTTGTAATTTATTGTTTTGCCATAGTACATGCCGAGTTGGTTTCATAATGTTTATTTCTTAGCATGTTAATTTGGTTTTCAGATAATTATTTCTTCACAACGCATACTTGATTTGCTTTTAGTCGTTTGAGTGTATCTAGGGAAACAATTACAGTACAGTCTAAAGAGAAATCGCATGCTTTCTTTACAAATTGTTATGTTCGTTGTTATATTATTCTTATAATTTTGAATTCTGTTTCTATTTATTATTTTATAATTATTATGTTTCTATTTTAATAATTTCTATGATACATGCATTTTTTGTTTATTTTGGTAACTTTTTTATTATTCTTATCGATTGCTGTAAGGATAGGAACTATTGCTTAGATTATTAAGAACTGGCTAGAAGTGTGGAAAATTACGTATCGACAAAGAGTGATTGATTATAAATGTGGACTATTCTGGTATTTCTTTTAAAAGAAATCAGTTTATGTCTTTCGCTTAAATAATCTCAACACTGCTAGAAAAGTTTAGAGAACATGAGTGAACAGGCAGATGTCTAAATGCTTAATGTGAAACACATCTACTTTCTTTTGCTTGTCATCTATCTATACGTTGCAGTTGTGTATTTTTCTCTTCAAGAATAAGAGATGCGGTTGGAAGTAAATGAAATATGCTGTACAAAAAACTAAAATGGATATCGTGTTTCAAAGTATTCTCATTTTCTGTTAACATTTGCTAAAGAAAGCAATTTGATATATGACACTCGCTTTCTAAACTAGGATACTACTAGATGTATTTACACGACGTAGTTAAACTTGCACAAAAGTAGCTAAGATGTTTCGAAGATTTCGAAAAATAAATACATTTAATAAATTCATGAAAAAAAAAAAAACATGTCATTTTAATGGGAATGGTTATTATTACTCTAGTGTGTCCTCACCTACCCTCTCCACTGAACAGGTAATTGTGAATCAATATTTGTTTACAAAAGGACTAAATATAATATAATATTATTATAAAGATAAGTATAATGTATAATATATTACTAGCTTTTCTTTTCTGTTAATTGAAGTTTTCTCAGTTAATTCTCTCTATTTGTAAGTACACCATAATAATTAATTGTTTCAAATAGTATATCAAAATCCTCACAAAAATGAGATAATACCCTTGGAGGGTAATGGATGGCAATGCTGTAGCCAATGAAGCTCTAACTGAGGCTCGGCTAATGCTGTTACCCTAATGCCATGATCAGAGCTTTAATAGCTCAAAAACACCCTATCCTTACACTGTCCTCTACAGATAACGGGGAATATGAAAAGCATTCTTGCTTCGCCCCTTTAAGCCAGTCCTTATAAGGACTATAAGGAAAAATAAAATGAAAGGTGGCAGATGTGGCCAACTGCGATTTCCCCTGGGAGGGTAATGGATGGCAATGCAGATCTAAGTGAGGCTTGGCTATTGCTGTTACCCTCCTGCCATGATCAGAGCTTTAATAACACAATAACACCTTATTCCCTCCACTGTCCTCTACAGATAACGGGGAAGATGAAGAGCATTCTTGCTTTGCCCCTTTAAGCCAGTCCTTATAAGGACTTAAAAATAAAATAAAATAAAATGGAAAAAAAGATTTCCCATGAGGTGGCCGGGATAAGAATAGCGCTGACGCAAATCCAATCGCACGTCGTAAAAGGCAACTAAAATGGACGCTGAGTTTCGAGAGTTTTGTTCTCTCAGGTTTCTTTCGGAATTTCGCTCCCGGTGAGGGGGGGGGGGAGAGCTCAGGTTTCGGGAGGTTTGCCTGGGAGTGCATATTGAGTCTCTGGGGAGAGTGTTCTCCGGCACTGCCCGCTGAGTGGCTTTGTCGGTGATGCCTTTCCCTGGAATATGAGATGTTTTGCTCGGTGGTGGGAGATCCCGTCACTGAGTGGAGCCAACGCTGAGTTGGACCGTCTTTCGGCCACTATGGAGTGGTCTAGGGATCGTCCTAACTAAATTTTTTAGTTGGCTTTACTTAATTATCGCCAATGTAAATCCATGCATGTCGTAAGAGGCGACTAAAATGGATGCTGAGTTTCGAGAGTTCGCTCTCTCAAGTTTCTTCCGAAATTTTGCTCCCGGTGAGAGGGGGGAGTTGCTCTGGAAGAGCATTTCGAGTTTTGGGGAGGGTGTTCCCCACAAACATCCTCCGGCGTCGCCCGAGAGGGGCCTTGTCGGAGGGTGCTTTTCCCTGAAATATGAGCGGTTCTGTGAGGTGGTGTGTGTGGGGGGGGCGTCTCTGAGTGGAACCAACGCTGAGTTGGACGATCTTTCGGCCACTATTGAGTGGTCTAGGGATCGTTATAATTTTTATACGGGGCTTTACTTACGTATCAGCCCCAATGTAGCTTGCATGTCGTACGAGGCGACTAAAATACCCATTTTAGTCGCTTTGGCAATGCTGTAGCCAATGAAGTTTTAACTGAGGCTCGGCTATTGCTGTTACCCTCCTGCCATGATCAGAGCTTTATATAGCTCAATAACACCCTATCCTTCACTGTCCTCTTCGGATAACGCGGAATATGAAAAGCATTCTTGCTTCACCCATCTAGCCAGACCTTTTAAGGGCTTTAAGGAAAAATAAAAAGGTTTCGGTTTTGTTTGGCGCATATTTTTTTTAGGATAAAAATAAAAAATGATAGTATTTGTAAGCGCACATTTTTGTTATTCCCTTAATTGTATTTAGATTTAAATACATGAGCCTAATAATACTTTAGAAGTACATATTATTATATGGCAGAGAAATTTGGACGATGAATAAACAAGATAAACAAAGATTAAAAGCAAGTGCAATTAGTTTCATGAGAAGAATAGCAGAACACCCACTAAATAAAAACATAAGTTAGTTTATAAGCATTATAATTAAAACTAGTAGAAGAGAAAACTATATAAATATAAACAAAACTGGACAGAACATTATTCGGATAGAACATCCGAATAGACAACATCCATATCTATTAAACAATACATAATACATAATCCAATTGGAAAGAGATCTCTTATATCATACTGGAATGTTTCGTTATCTTTAAGCCTAATAGTGTCAAAGCTGTCCCGAAAGTAGTCCAAAAGAGAATACAAAAACTCTTATTGTAAGTGACGTTCAGAATTCTAAATTCAGATAATTTCACACTAGTTCTTCAATCAATTGGGGAAAGCTTTCTTCTTAGTTATTAAGTAAAAAACACAGAAACAATTGATTATATTATTTCCGTGTAACTCATTTAATAGCTTTTCATTTTCATTCGAATGCCAAACGTTTTTAATTTAAGAATTTAAAAGATACTTCTTTGATGCATCAGGTTTGTAAACTGTCCCATAAATCAAAGCCATCATAATTTTTTTAATTCTAGCTTTTCTTGGCAAAGTTTCCAGTTCCACAACGTTAGATATCATAAATAAAACCGTTATGTAAGTTCGATTCTAATGGCTGACTAGAGGAATTTTTTCTAAGCTATATTTAGTCGATTTATGAATCGAACTTTGAAACCCCTCGATCTATGAAAAGTCCATTGTTCAATGAAAGACTGAGGGACAGTGGAATCCCATTACGCTAAGACTATTTTACGATGCATTTCATTATAGAGAAGCCTTATTGTTCAATTCAAGATTACAGCAACAAAAGACTGTTTCTTATTTGTTTTTTAAGTGGCATTTACTCGCAAATAATCAGAATTACTTTCCAAGACGCACTTAATGCATTATTTGGAATAACACTTTATTTCACAGTCTCATCTTATATATTTTGTTTAGTTTATTGCGTTATATAAAAAAGACTGAATTCGCATTGTTCATAGAAAACCAAAACTTCCTATCACAGTTTTTTCCATTTCCATTTAAACAGAGCATCTCGTATTTCTTTCAGATATAGAAAAAAAAAAAGCAATGTATTTATTTTTCCTTTCAAAAGGTCAGCATCCAGTTATGAAATTCACGAACAAAGAAGGGGGATTAGAGTGTAATCTTATGGAATAACCAAACTTTAGATATAACTAAACATCTCTAGAAATCAGAACCCTGCTACCGGTTAAAGAAAAAAAAAATCGTTCATAGAAGCCTAACAATCAATTCTTTCTGCACAAAGGTAAAAGTCACTGCGTGGAGAAATACAAGCAGAGAAGGTAATACTTTGGCTCGCTGTGCAACATGAAATGAGTCTAGGTATCTATTACTGATATGAGCTATTATGTGGTGTCCTTTTTTTTTCTTTATGAAATTCGTTTTTAAAAGACAACACAGGGCTCATTGAGAGGAGCAATCGGCACACTGCAGAAGGACATTTCGATAGACCGAAATCAATTTACCGAATGTTGTTTGTGGTTGTTATTTCTACTTCTCTCGTCCGTATTATAATCGTATCGATTTTTACGCCCTGCTTTTCTCTCTCTCTCTCATAACGTTTATCGAATTATTTTTGCCTCCATTGTGGTACAAGAACCTGAGTGTTCCTTAATTGCAATCTAGATATCGACTGATTCATCTTCATAAAAAAAACAAGCTGAAGCTCTCACTAAAAGCTCTTTAGAATAAATGATTAATAAAGCTTTTTCTGTCCTAAGTAAAACTGTTTTTAAGAAGCATTTGAATATATAATTCAGATTTTGTCTATTTTTTTATTTTTAATCTGTTCATACAAAATACGAAAAAAAATCTAAATTGTTTTATTTCTGAGTGATCTTTTCAGTAAGATAAAAAAAATATCTGTGTCTGGAGTGCTGGATTACATTGAGTTGTTTTAAATTGCTAGAGAATCGACTAAGTCTACGAGATGAACATATTATGCCTATTGATTGCGTGTGTTTTTCCCAGTCGAGTTTTCTCTTTTACTGTGGAAAAACCTTCGAGTTTATATATGGGAAAACTTTTTCATCTTCGTGGAAGCATTTTAGCTTCAATTTTCTTCCATTTGGCCTGCTAACTCACCTTCAACTGAAAGGCGTATCGCATCCTAGCCAGGATTCGAGTCCAGAGTGAGTTACGAAGGTTTTTCAGATGAATATTTGTGGATAAACTTCGACTGCTAGTAATGAAAATTCAGTGGCCCAAATTCGTATTCGAGTGAAAAATGACTCAGAAATTAATGTGTTCATAATTTACTAAATAATGACTCATAATCTAGCGAGGAATTATTCATAATTTAGTTAAGGTCGCATGATAATAAAAGACCAAAAATTTATGTCTTAAAAGTGAACATGTAACAAATGAAAACCTTCTCATGACAAAGCACTTGCACACTGAACAAATTCTTTTACAGTTTACCGTTAATTAAGTACAGTTCCATTTACAAGACACCCTCCTGTATTTGAAAGGCACTCCCTCCAATAGCAGGATGTTAGAAGTCAAACAACTTCCAGAGTCTGTAAATAATTTGGCCTATTGACCTTTTCCGATCATGAATAAGAAATATTTCTATCTTTAAAGTACTAAATCAAAATTTAAAAAAAAAAAAAAAAAAACAGTTATGTGAAAGAAACACAAATGCTCACTCCCTTCCCGATTATTTAATTTTCATTTAAGGCTTTTTATCATTCAGCTAAATACATTCGCAACAATCAACAAAATGTCAGCCAAGTAGCCGTTTTTAAATTTCAGATAATTTCTGAAATTTAGAAACGGCTACTTGGCTGACATTTGCCGGCTGGGTAGAAGAGTAGTGAAAGACATTTTGTGAATGTCTTTGGATCGCACGTTTTGTGAAACCACCACTTCTCATATTGGAGGCCAGAAATGGCTTTAAAAGTTCCATGTTTAGTAATGTTCGGTAAATGAAGGATGGCAGTAAATAAGTAAGGAAAAAATTAAAATCATATAATTTTAATTTTATATTAAAATTAAAACGTAGAGAAAATCTGTGTTTATATCTATGATTTGATTTTATTATTTAATTTTTAATCCTTTTTACTCGAATTATTTAAAAGAAACATGATTATAACCTTACAAAATTATTATTATTATTAAAAAATAGGAAATGCCAGCCCTGTTTAGGTTATTCGGTGCATGTTTCCCAAGCATTTAATCCTAGATATAGTTTAGGATTAAATCGAATGTCTTGGTTTAAAATCACCTTTAAAATGTTTTGTTTGATATTGAGATCCTATTTCTTTGATTTTATTATCCGCATTTGTGTTTTTCTTGAACTTAATTTCGTGACAAATATAAATTTATTCAATAAATTTTTATCGTGTCAGCATGTAAAGCAGATGTTAATTTCAGTTTTATATAATCGAGTTAAATTATGTTCATTCTCATTGGTCAGTTAATGTTTTGGATTTTTTAGTTCATTTTCTTGCTATTTATCTATTGTCCAATCACAGAGAAGCAAGTCAGCAGTCTTAACACTGAAATATCACAAAATACATTCTTGCCAAGCTTTTAAAACTAAAAGGTATTGGGTAAGTGTCTCTAGCGTGCGCATTTGCTGACGTGGTATCCGGAAACATGTCGTCTAAGTGGGATAATCTCCATGGGCATTGAGATCTCTCCGAGGAGTAAAGTTTTCTCCAAACACGACATTTCAATCTATACACACCACATACATCTGGCCACTTCACATCCGCCTTGAAAATGCTAATCAACAACCTCACCGGAATCTTAAATAATGTCAATAGCATCGTGGGACAAGAAGAAATATATCTGGTGCCATTTCTCAAGCCGAAAATCAACAATCTTCATACACAATCGAATATATTGAGTCAAATGAAATCAAAGTTGGACAATTTCAATGCAACTAATGACGTCATCAAAAGGACATATTGTATTAGCTATATATTTTATGATATTATCTCTGAAAATATCATAAAATGTAATATTTTTCATTGTATAATGTATAATTTATAAAGCTATTTATATTTTTAATATCTATTTAGAAATATTTAATACAATTTTCTTTATTATTAAATTTTTATTAATCCACCTTTTTTTTATTTATGATAAATTAATTTTAAATCATAGAAAGCAGAGAGCTTATTATTTGAAAGTCAATATTCTGACTCGTGGTTGCTTGTCAAGATTCCGAGTACTCAATGAGTTCATTTAAAAGTTTTAAACAAAAATCTGCTATATCAGACAATAGAAATCTTTATTTGAAGAAATGATTCTTCGTAATTTTATAAATCCTCTAGTACTTGCGTTGTAATTTTATGTAGGCTATGAGTGGCTTTTCTGTTTGTTGGAATTATTCATCATGCTGTTCCTTGGTTTCAAAAATCTGAAACAGCATACATGAGCGGGTATAAGTAGGAAAAATGAATCTACCTCTCCCAAAACTAATGAATAATATTTATAGATAATGACAAATGTTGTTCTATAAACAATTTAGTTCGCTGACAATTTTTGGTGAAAACAGGAAACACTGAAAAAATGAAAGGAAATTGAACGATTTATATAAATAATACTAATTTAGGAACAAATACTAATACACAGACCAACAGTGTATTGCAACCATTTTAATAACGAGGAATGTTTAGGATCGACTCCTGTAGATTCCAGTAAGATCACAGTTGAATCTACCAAGTGAGTTTTGCTAAACTACAGCAGATATTAAAATGACATCTATAACAGTAATTGTACTGTTATAGATGAAAGTGACGAGTAAAGATACAGATTTTTCTGAAACTTTCTATAACCCACTGATGAAAACTGTTCCATGAATTTTTGTAATCTAAAGGGGGGAGTGAATTTTGTATATTTGTTCTAACACTCTTCTTCACTAACTTTTTATTAAGCCCTGTAGTACAGCAGAATGAAGGTTGTTAGAAGTCAAATGATAAAGCCAAAAGCAGTAAAGTCCTGCTATCTATCTTGTAAATCCTGAATTAACTTAATTTAATCTCCTCTTTGAAAAATTCATAAAATTGCAGCTAGCCAATCTGATTCTCATGATTCATTCTCTCCACACACTTTAGTCAATCTCCTCTGCACATCCTCGAGTTTCTTCACCTACATTAAAAACCTTGGTTAGTGAAGCTGGTAGCCATAATTCAATAATATTGGCTTGAATAAAGGCAAGCAAACAGTATCATAATATCATTACATCTGACAAGTGAAGAAACGTTTAATTAATTTCACAATATTCTGATCTTTACTAAACGTTTATTATGTTTCTTGAACTTAAACTCCTTATTAACCAGAATACTCAAATCTCTATATTCATTGACTTTTCCGAAGCCTTTCTATTCAACTTATATCCATCAAATATTATGTTCTAACCGATTCAAACATAATCGCATTTGTTCGAATTAAATCTTAAATTATTCCACTTCGCCATCCATTCTTCCAATGTCCTGAGATCATCCTGTAAAGAGCCGTAAAGGTCATTCAAATAACTGGCTATTCTGCAACACTTCACATCATCAAAAAACGCAGAAATTGTACTCTTAATATACATGAATTTAAATCATTTGTGAATGTGCTAAGAACGAAGGGCCTAATACTGGCCCCTTCTAATAACCTTTCTATTTAAATTCTCCTCTAATTATGACTTTTTGTCGTCTATCATCTATCACTACTTATCTCACCATTTGATTAACAGTACCTATTTGATGCGTTGTAATCAAGATCTGATGTGGAATACTATCAAAGGCTTTACTAAAATCCGAATAACTCATATCCTAACCATCACGTATCCTATTTCATCCCTTGGGATCTCGTCATTGAGCAGGTTGTCATAACCGATTATTTCCCCGTCACCAAAGCATATTATGTCATGCTCAATAAGTGCCAAGAATATCCTGGCTGTCATTCATAATTAATTTAAATAAAATAGGAATTGTATTAGTAATTAACCAATTAATTAATTATGTGTGTTTGGTGGCCGATTTTTCTTGTTTGTGGGAAGAAACAAAATCCTAATTTCCCGTTTAAAGACTGTCGTTTCAGTAAGAGTTTACCGAATAAAAAAGCCCATGTTCTTCGTGTCTATAAGTGTTGAAATCCAAGTTCTTGCAACCGAAGGAGACATGTTGGAAAACGAGTATGAAGACGTACTATATATATACAACCTGATCACTCAGAATAGCAACATAACAAATTTGGAGAATAAAATAGGGAAAATGTCATAAAAAGAAAGGAAAACGACCCAGCGCCTATTTGAGAAATGTTCCACAGATTTTTGTATCTAGGAATAAAATCGAAAAAACTTGGAATAACAAGTGAATTAATACTACTGTAGAAGTGTCATAGGGACGATGGACAAGAACATCTTCCCTATCCATTTCCTTATTTTTAATTTGTATTTCAATTTCCTTACAAGTAAACAATGTTATAGAATCATAATCCACTAGAGACGCTTACCACACATTTCTTAAACGACACCATTAATGAACGGACCGTAATTTCTATGCATGATGGCTCTCAACTGCGTGTGTTTGCCAGCTGCTGTTTTTGTTTTGTTTTATTAAAGGAAACTCTACAGCTTCTGTCTGTCTGGAAAAAGCCTATAAAAACATTATTCGTCACTTTATTATTAGTTTTGGACTTTTAAACCCCCAAGGTAGATTTTCAGCTCAATTGAGAAGAAGAGACATTGGCAAGAAAGTTGATTTTTCTTAAACTTCCTTGTTTGGATGGGTGCTAAACCCTCACACATTCCACTATTCATAAAATTGGTGACCAATCTACCCTATTTCTTATATATCTAAACGAACTTCTCTCATTGACCCCAAACCTTCTTCAAGGTTTTGCTGATGATTCCACGCATTCTACGCATACGATAAACCTCGCAGTGGTCAACTATGTCAAGCTTCAAGATCGTCTACGATACGTGATGTAGCAACTCAACTTAACAGTCCAACAGATCCCTCTCCTTGGATTGTCTCTTACTCCTGGTCTTTCCTGGCATAAATATATCACTTCTATAGCATCTTCATCTTCCAAAATCTTAGCATTTTGAACGGAAAAGGTTGCTTACTCTGTACAAATCTCAAATTACCCGATCCTTGGAATACTGAATTCTGCTCCAAGATGTGGGATTGTGCAACTGAATCTCTAAAAATTCTTCATGAGGTTCTGAGCAGGTAGAAAAGATGAAAAGAGCAGGCAGATTGATTGACTCTCTCTCTCTCTCTCTCTCTCGCTCTCCTGGATACCATCTTTTTTGTGTCTCATAGCTTCCTTTATTTTTTTATTTTCATTTTATATATTCACTTCATGCTCATTTCATTTTAAATCATTTTATAATTTCCTACTCTGTAAGTACTCGAGTGCTACTCTTCAGAAAACGTCAAACTGTTTGGAGCTTGGACAGCTTCTCACATGCATACGGTTCATTAGGACACACAAACAAACATAAAAAAAACTGTGATCATCTCGGATAAACAAATAAACGTGTAGTCGTCAAATTCAATCTAATTATAAAACGTAACATTTTTTTCTACATTGTTATACAGTGGATTATAGCTTAGTTTCAAGTGAACGTGTACATCACAAAAGTATACTCAGCCTAATTAACTAAAACACATTTTTTTATTATCCCATACCAAAGTTTCTTTCTATTTAAAATACGGTATAGTTTTGTTTTTCTTTACAGAAAACTGTATCTTACCATATTCTAAAGAAAATTTCGATTTCTGAAAGTAATTGGAATAGTTTCATTTAGTTATAGCATACAAATTTTTTTTTTTGGCTAGATGGGTGAAGTAAAAATATTTTTCATATTCCCTATTATCTGTAGAAGAAAATGTATGGATAGGTAATATAGGGCTATAAGCTCTGATCATGGCAGGAGCGTGACAGGAATAGCCGAGCCTCAGTTAAAACTTCATTAGCTACAGCATTGCCATCCATTTCCCTCCCTGGGTACCAATTTTAGTTGCCTCATACGAGATGCATGGGCTGCAGTGGAATTAATAAGTAAAGCCACCTCTAAAAATTAAGACGATCCCCCGACCAGTCCCTACGAGTAGCCGAAAGACCGTCCAACTCAGCGTTGGCTCCACTCAGTGACGGGCCCCCCCACCACCGAGCAGAACCGCTCATATTCCAGGGAGAAGCATCCACCGACGAAGCCCCTCACGGGCCACGCCGGAAAACACTCTCCTCGGAGACTTAATATGCACTCCCAGGCAAACCTCCCGAAATCTAAGCCCCCCCCCACCCTCACCGGGAGCGAAATTCCGAAAGAAACCTGAGAGAGCAAAACTCTCGAAACTCTGCGTCCATTAAGTCGCCTTTTACGACATGCTTGGATTTGCATTGGCGCAATTCTTAAGTAAAGTCCTGTACAAAAATTAAAACGATCCCTAGGCCACTTAATAGTGGCCGAAAGATTGTCCAACTCAGCGTTGGTTCCAATCAGTAACGGGACCCCCCACCACAGAGCAGAACCGCTCATATTCCAAGGAGAAGCTACCACCGCCGAGGCACCTCACGGGCCAAAATGCTCTCCCAGGGAAACTCCCCCGAAATAAGCCCCCCCCCCTCACCGGGAGCAAAATTTCGGAAGAAACCTGAGAGAGCGAACTCTCGAAACTCAGCGTCCATTTTAGTCGCTTTTTACGACACGCATAGATTTACGTTGGGGCTATTCTTATCCCGGCCACCACACGGGTTATATAGCATACAACCGGTAACTGGTAACTTCTGTGGCTTGTTGGACCTCAATCCCATGGATTATTATCCCTTCATCCCTAGGAAATAGATTTGTGTTAAAGATTAGCGAGCACTTAGCTCACCCTATTCAGGGCAGTGTGGAAGTGCCTGAACCGAAAAGCAGAGCAGCTTTCGGACGCTTAGAAAACTCCTGAATGAGTTGCTTGGGATGAAAAGCCGCTTAGGTGAATAAGTAGTGGTAGTGTTACGGAACAACGAGAAAATATCTGGGATATCAGCAACGATATGCAGGAGATCATGTCACTTGTTGATCATGGAGAAGATGACTTGGGTATTCCTGAGGAATTTGTTGGTGTCGGCTTGGCTGGGGTTGTTTTGCTAAAGGCTATTAGCATCTCCCCTAGTGAGGCAGCAGGAATCAGTGTAGAGTTTTGGCTATAAGCTGCCGAGGCCCAGGTAAAATTTGCGGAGAAACCGTAGAAGCGAAACTTTTATCGGCTGTAACACCCCACGCTGTGAAATCTGGCGCAGGTTTTATGGCTTGATTCTCAGTGGGCGGGACTAATGCCGCTCTTGTCATCTGTAGGTTAGAAGGGTGAATTGAGCAGCCCTTATAGTTTGGCTGGTTGTGTGCCGCCACAATTCGCGCATTTAGCAGGTGTGGACCGTGGTTTTGTGCAAGTGTGCGAGGGATGGCTGTCACCGCACTTTATATACTTGTAATCTGCTTTACATAACTTTTGTGCATGCGCAAAGTTTTGGCAGCGATAACATTCACGGGCGGATGCCTTTCTTCTGAGTGGTTCGGTCTTGATGACTAAGCTGCAGACTATCTTAAGGTCGTAAATTTCTCTGTGGTCTTTACTGATCTCCACTAAGACCAGAGGCATGGGGCGCTTTCTGCGCGAGATCTTAATTGGTTCAAGGCCTTGTGATCTGAGGTCAGTAGCTATTTCATCAGATGTAATGGTTTCTGCCAGACCTCTGATGACTACCTTTAGGTTTTTTTTTCACTCTTGAGTTGAAATATGTGATATGGGACTTTCAGTACGTCCATACGTCAGTGATCCGGCGGTAGTCCAACTCCCCTTCTGGTTGAATTCGGATTCCGTCATCTGTGTTCTTAGCTGATATAAATTTGATGTTGATGTTCTTCATTGTTTCCGAGATTGATGACCATTTTTCTTTCGATCTTAGAATAACTGGAGGAATCCTCTCTTTGGGATGTGCCCCAGTCCTTCGCTCTTTCTTCAACAGGTTGTGCTGTTGTGTCCATTGCAGCTGTACTTTCCAAGGGCTGGAGTAATATTTCAGGATCTGTTGCGGAGGACTTTTCTTTCTCTTCTTCCTTCTGACCTCCTGAACGCCACTGGAGTTTGAATTAGGGATATTTTCAGTTGTTGTTGCTGGTTCACTGGCGTTGTTGTGTGAAGAGGGAGGAAGTTCAAAGGACTGGAGGTCCTCTGTCTCCACTTCAAGAACCTGGTGTTTTCCGATTTTATCGGGCCATTTAGTGGTTAGTATGTTGCCTAAACCTGAAAAGAGCCAATAGTTCTTTAAAACTGAGATCGTCAAAAGGCAAATCCATGTCTTGTCCCCCCACATTAAAGCGAAAGCTTTAATGTGGGGGGACAAGACCTGCCTTGTCCCTTCTGACCGCTACCGGAAAAATTGCGTTACCGAAAAAAGTCTTACCTGCTCTGCTGAACGAGCTCGCTGCTGACGCTTATATAGCATACTTTATAGTCCTTATAAGGACTGGCTTAAAGGGGCGAAGCAAGAATGCTTTTCATCTTCACCATCATCTGTAGAGGACAGTGTAGGGATAAGGTGTTATTGAGCTATTAAGGCTCTGATCATGGCAGTAACAGCAATAGCCGAGCCTCAGTTAGAACTTCATTGCCATATTTAAAGGTAAAGCCGTCTCTAAAAATTCGGACGATCCCTAGGATACTCATTCGTGGGCGAAAGACCGTCCATCTCAGCGTTGGCTCAACTCAGTGATGGCCTTCCACCCACACGCCACCACCGAGCCGAACCGCTCAAATTCCGAGGAAAATAATTCATCGACAAAGCCCCTCAGCGGGCCGTGCCGGAGAACACTCTCCCCGGAGACTCAAATTGCTCCCTTAAGGCAAAAACCTTAAGAGAGCGAACTCAAAAACTCTCGAATCTCATCACCCAAGGGGGTAACAGCAACAGTCGAACCTCAGTTAAACTTCATTGGCGATGTGTAAGTAAAGCCAACTCTAAAAATTCGGACGATCCCTAGGCCACTCAATCGTGGGCGAAAGACCGTCCATCTCAGCGATGGCCTTCCACCCACCCACCACCACCGAACAGAACCGCTCATATTCCGAAGGAAATCATTCACCGACAAAGCCCCTCAGCGGGCCGTGCAGGAGAACACTTTCCCCGGAGACTCAAATTGGTCCCTTAAGGCAAAAACCTTAAGATAGCGAACTCAAAACTCTTGAATCTCTGCGCCCCAGGGGGAAACAGCCGAGCCTCAGTTAAACTTCATTGGTACAGCATTGCCATCCATTAACATCCAAGGGTATACCTACAAAGTATACTCTGCACTTACTTGTATTCTTGTGTTGTAGAGAACAACAAGGTGTACGTTATTTAATCTACGCTGTAAAAAAATATTCTTAAAAAGAAAGGATATATAAATCCAGTTAGATTTGTATAAAGGAAGAAACAATATTGCTTTATTTTCACATTTTATAAAAGCAACTCTCGAAAGATATCGATATTTAAGTAGCATAAAAGATATTTCTAAAATGGGATTTGCCAGACGTGTGAAATGTAGCATTTGTAATATTTTCGGAGAATGACTATTTGGAAGTCTATTATTTCAGTTTTTCTATTCGTGTTCACAAATAACTGTCGCAATGGTAGGTTTCAGAAAGAAGAAGATCCCCTTTAAGAAACTAGCTACGTAAGATAACACGAATAATGGATTTTGGAAAGGAATTCAATAAAAGTTTTGGCAAAAAGTCATACATTTCATCTTTTTTATACAAGAATTTCAGTTCTATCATTGCATTGGTATTGATTTAAAAATTACATAAACCACATTTGCAAAATGTGTATCTGTCTCTTATGGGGCATCTAATATATCTGAACAATGGCATTTTGCGAAAGATAAATAATTGAAAGAAGGTACGAAATAATTCTGTTTTATTTTCCAAAGACAAGGTTCACAATATGAAGCATGAATTCTTGATAATTTAAATCTTTAAACTAATTTAATTCACTATAGTTTCGTGTACATTTCCACAGTGGAGAATATAATTCATTATTTATCAGAACTTAGTTTCCCAGTATCAGCTTATTTTTTTAAGTTTTGCGCATGCGCGTTGCTGTTCTAATTATCACCAAATTAAACATTAATATTTACCTTAAAGCTAATACTTGAACGTTCTTTCTGCACTCAATATGAATTATAAATGACGCCGTGTTGTTTCTTTGTTTATTGTATTAAGCAAACAGATATCGGAATCATTTCTCTTGAAAGAAAAATCAAAAACCCGCATGCACATTCTACCTATTGAAAAAATGCATTGCTGTAGAAAGAAATAATTATCCTATAATCAACAGAAATAACTAATGAGTCTCTCATTAAATCTATCAGGACTTGAAAAGTAAGCAAAAAGCCCAATGCAACGATAATTAATAGGCGAGAAAAAGAGGTTTTTTTTTCTTTGTTTGAATTAGAGTTTATTTTCGGTATCTTGAAAGACAGATGATGGCAAGGAATCCCCAAATTGATAAAAAGTCAACAGTTTAATATAAAGGTTTTAGACAATTAGCCAACATCATAAATCGTTGAGTAAGCTGTTGAGTCAACAAGCTGTAGCTATATGTCATCAATAAGATAACTACTGTTTGAACAGGTTAATACGAGGAAGTAAATTATTAAAAAGTATTAAATTGTAAATAATTTAATAATTTAACTAAAATTACCTCCTATATTTTGCATATATTTTGATAAAAGTCTAAAATAATATCTTATATGTATACACCAATTTATAATTTATAATTAACTTCATAAAATTATAAGTATTTTTCAATATGGCGTTTTGTGGATAGGGGAATCAATCGACCGTGAGATGCGGTGATTGATTCATTCAATCCAATACCCTTGGAGGGTAATGAATGGCAATGTTGTAGCTAATGAAGTTCTAACTGAGGCTCGGCTATTGCTGTTACCCTTCTGCCATGATCAGAGCTTTAATAGCTCAATAACACCTTATACCCTTTGAGGGTAATGAATGGGAATGCTGTAGCTAATGAAGTTCTAACTGAGGCTCGGCTATTGATGTTACCCTTCTGCCATGATCAGAGCTTTAATAGCTCAATAACACCTTATACCCTTGGAGGGTAATGAATGGCAATGCTGTAGCTAATGAAGTTCTAACTGAAGCTCAGCTATTGCTGTTACCCTCCTGCCATGATCAGAGTTTTAATAGCTCAATATGGCGTTTTGTCTAGTGCTCATACATATGATTCGCGATTCTGATATTTGATATAAAATGTGATTTAATGAACTCAGCAAATATATTTACTGGCAGTGAATAGTCCTACTGGTATAGTCAACCGGTTTGGTTCTTAAATAGGCTCATAAAAACCAATTCAGTAGGTAAGTTAACCTTTTTTCGAAACAACGGCGATACGCTAGGCTTACTGCCATCAGCATCGCCATTGTTTCATTGCATCAATTATTGTTTTAGAAACTATCTATTATCAGAATAGGGTATAAATGGAAAGCATGTCCTGTTCTCCAGAACAAAACGTGCGTCCAACCACAGATCTGCCGTACGAGGAACTCAACTTCAAACAACTCCTGGCTATTTTTAAGCATATTGGAAATCTGCTACACACAAAATGGCCAGGTAAGGTAGTAGTTCATGAAATCCAAGAAGTTGATACGGACGACGCTCAACTTCTTGAACTACTCCAAGACAACGCTACTGAAAAACAACAACGTCTGAAGATCATTCCCGTACTGACCACACTGATTTTCAGGAGGTTCGCGCAAGCAAAAAGCGCAAAACTGCGACCTCCGAATCACCAATTATAGATGTCATGGAAGAAGATGGCTCTGCCCCAGACTCACCTACCTCCGCAAGGGAAAAGGATCTCCCCCGATTATTCTGCGTGAGAAGAACAAATGGATGACTCTAAAGAACATAATGAACAACCTAAAGATCTCATATAACAATGCAAAGAATATCACAGATGGTGTCAAAATTCATCCTAAAACTGTCACAGACTATCGTAGGTTAACAACAGAATTAAATTCCAGAGGAATTCAGTACCATACTTTTTCACTCGATTCGGAAAAAAATCTCAAGGTTGTGATTAGAGGCGTACCTGAGGATGTCTCCACCGACGAAATCATTACAGACCTGCACTCGAGTGATTTACCACCAATCAAGGTCAGCAGGTTGACCAGGAGGGACAAGACTCCAATGCCATTAGTGCTGATCGAGATCAGTCAAACCTATAAACACATATATGACTTGACAACCATCTGTGGATTGAATATCTCGGTAGAACCGTTAAGGAAGAGAGCTTCTACTGGGCAATGCCATAGATGTCAAAAGTTTGGGCATGCCCAGAAAATATGTAGGGCCGAATTTAAATGTTTGAAGTGTGGGGTTGGTCACCCAACGAACAACTGTTCTAAACCAAAATCTACCCCGGCCAAATATGCCAATTGTGGCGGTCCTCACACATCCAACTACAGAGGATGTTTGTACAATCCACGTAACAGGAAATTTGAAGAGGGAATATTCTCTCCTTCCATCAGCTCGCCTACATCTGCGGCTACTTCACAGCCTCCAAAAGTTCAGAATAAAGACTCAGAAGCCCATCTGCTGAAATCTGAGGTCCCTCAAAAAACGACTCTAAATTGGCAGTCCAGGACATATGCAGATGTAACCCGCCCTAAACAGACATCCCTAGAACAGTCACCATCACGCCCAAATTTGACAGCTATCATTACCGCGTCCCTGGCAAATATGCTATTAGATTTCAGCAGATCTAATCCTTCACAAAGTTCTACTAACACAGATTTCTAAAAGACACTCAAGTCATCATTTCAGCGCTCACTAATGAACGGTAAAAAATTAAAACCAGAAGCCCTAGAGATAATAGCCTGGAATGCAAACGGCTTAAGAAATAAGATCCTAGAACTCCAAAATTTTGCCCACAGACATCGGCCAGATCTTCTATTAATAAATGAAACGCATCTAAGACCAGCAGACAATCCCAAAATTTATGGATATCAGTCGTATAGAACTGACTGATCAACCCACAGAGGTGGAGGCACGGCAATTTTCATCAAAAATTTTATCTCTCATCACTCTATAAACATTCCTACTACCTCCAATCTCGAGATCACTGGCATCGAGATTCTCACGATCTCAGCAGGCAAATTAAAAAATTTTGCAGCATACCATCCACCTCAAAAAGCATTACTACCTTCTGATTTGAACGCCATATTTGACACTGGAGAGCCTACCATTGTGGCAGGTGATTTAAATGCCAAGCATTCTACCTGGAATAGCCACTCCACTAACAAAAATGGACAGATACTACAGAACTATGCTGATTTCAACAACCTTCACGTAATAGGCCCTGCTGATCCCACCCATCACAACACCTATGGTAGGGCCGATGTATTGGACATAGCCATACTGCAGCACATCAGACTCCAATACAATTTAATGACAATCAATGATTTATCATCAGATCATAATCCAATATAGTTAAAATTAGGAAATCTTGAAAAATTATCCCCACCCCCTCACTCATTTATTCCTTGGGAAAGGCTCTCCAAGGTGCTTCCAAAATATATTGGTCCTGTTCCCATCATTAAATCAAAAGAGGAAATTGACATAGCTGTCAAAAATCTAACAGAACAGATTACAGCAGCGTGTGCAGCAGTTACTACCCCTGCAACCACCCACAAATCCAACCACCTGCCTGAAGATACTATGAATCTGATTAGGGAAAAAAATAAGGCTAGAAAAAGATATCATAACACTAGGACGCCACAAGATAAACGAATCTTAAATAGGTTAAATTCTGCAGTGAGAGATGCACTCGCAGCTCATAGAACTCAACTCTGGGAAGAAAAACTGACCTCCATCTCCACTGACAGCCACTCTGTATGGAATCTTATCCGAAAGATCAAGAACAAAAATAAACCTCTTCCCCCACTGCAAACAGATTCAGGTCTCATCCACACTGATGCTGATAAAACTGAGGCAATAGCGAATCATCTTGAAAATCATAGCATACGGTCACCTTGACATTAGTCATATCTACAAGATACACCGCAATGTCAGATATTCGCTCAAGTCTGCTCCCACACATTCTACTCAAATCACACCCACCTCACCTGCTGAAATATATGCTATTATTCAGAAATTCAAAAATAAAAAGGCTCCTGAACCCGACGGTATCTCCAACAAAGTTATAAAACTTCTACCTCGCAAAGCTATTGTTCATTTGGCAAACATAATCAACTGCATACTTCACTACAAGTATTTCCCTTCCTACTGGAAATTGGCGTACATTGTTCCAATTCATAAACCTGGAAAGGATCCCACTTTGCCACAGAATTACAGACCAATCAGTCTCATCTCTAATCTCGGAAAAATAGCTGAGAAGGTAATTCTTACTAGGCTTCAAGATTCTGTACTCCGGTTAAACATCCTGCCTGAGGAGCAGTTTGGTTTCAGACAGTTGCATAGTACCACACAACAAATACACAGATTGGTGGAACATATCATTACAGATTTTAACTGGCGTCAATGCACTGGGGCTGTTTTCCTAGACTTAGCAAGTGCATTTGACAAGGTTTGGCATTATGGTTTACTATACAAGCTTATATCATCCGGTGTCCCAATCGGAATCATTCAACTCATCAAGACCTACCTCTGCGATAGGCGCATGCAAGTGAGACTAAGTGGAGTAGTGTCCTCACAGAAACACATCTTGGCTGGAGTTCCACGAGGGTCCTTACTAGCACCAATCCTATTCTCCTTATACCTGCATGATATATCACACAACCCATTATCTTCAATTAAAGCTCTTTACGCTGATGACACAGCGATATTGGCCAGATCATTAAAGCCTCACTTAGCCATCAAGAAACTGCAAGAAAACGTACGGCAAATAGAACAATATTTTGCCAAATGGCGACTCCAGGTGAATCCTCAGAATAGCGTAGCCGTCTTATTCTCTAGAAGATCAGTGCTTCCCAAAGAAGATATTCTCCTCTTTAACGCAAAAATTCAGTGGAAAACAGAGATCAAGTATCTCGGTGTAGTAATGGACAGTAAACTGACTTTCAACTCCCATATCAAGACTCTCTGTGCAAACACATCCAAAACCATAGCCCAGCTCTATCCGCTAATAAACAGAAACAGTAAACTGAGCACCAGAATCAAACTTCTCATATACAAACTGATGGTTCGTCCAATACTCACCTACGCCTCACCGGCCTGGAGTCATACTTCAAACTCAAATATTATCAAATTACAACGCATTCAGAACAAGTGTCTTAGAATGATTCTGGGCGCCCCATGGTTCATCCGAACTGTCCAACTGCACCGAGACACGGAGGTCCCCTATATTTATACTTTCGTGCAGACTATAGCAACCAAATTCTTTTCAAAAGCAACTGTGCACCCTAACAGACTGATCCAACTGGCTGCTGACTATGATGCAATGGACTATTCTAAGCACAAACGACCTAAAGCCATCCTCAACCCCCTCACTGAAGATTAATCTCCTAGCCCACTCAGGGCGAGCAATATAGCTCATAACCTCTTTCTACTCACAGTCTCTGTTAAGATAGCCGGGAATACGAAAAACTTTTGCTTCACCCGTTAAGCCAGTAATGTTACTAGTTACTAGTAAAACTATAAGTACAAAAAAAACCTTGGAGGGTAATGGGTGGCAATGCTGTAAGTTTAACTGAGGTTCGGCTGTTGCTGTTACCCCCTTGGGTGATGAGATTCGAGAGTTTTTGAGTTCGCTCTCTTAAGGTTTTTGCCTTAAGGGAGCAATTTGAGTCTCCGGGGAGAGTGTTCTCCGGCACGGCCCGCTGAGGGGCTTTGTCGGTGAATTATTTTCTTCGGAATTTGAGCGCGGTTCTGCTCGGTGGTGGCGTGTGGGTGGAAGGCCATCACTGAGTGGAGCCAACGCTGAGATTGGACGGTCCTTCGCCCACGATTGAGTGGCCTAGGGATCGTCCGAATTTTTAGAGACGGCTTTACCTTTAAATATGGCAATGCTGTAGCCAATGAAGTTCTAACTGAGGCTCGGCTATTGCTGTTACCCTCCTGCCATGATCAGAGCTTTAATAGCTCAATAACACCTTATCCCTACACTGTCATCTACAGATAACGGAGAAGATGAAAAGCATTCTTGCTTCGCCCCTGTAAGCCAGTCCTTTTAAGGATTTAAGGACAAAAAATCGCAGAGATTCCCGCGTGGTAGCCGGGATAAATCCATTCGTGTCGTAAAAGGCGACTAAAATGGACGCTGAGTGGCGAGAGTTTTGCTCTTTCAGGTTTCTTCCGGAATTTCGCTCCGGGTGAGGGGAGGGGACTTAGATTTCGGAAGGTTTGCCTGGGGGTGCATATTTTAAGTCTCTGGGGAGGGTGTCCTCCGGCACAGCCCGCTGAGGGGCTTTTCCCTGGAATATGAGTGATTCTGCTCGGTGGTGGGGGGGGGGGGCTGTCTGAGTGGAGCCAACGCAGAGTTGGACGATCTTTCGGCCAATATTGAGTGGTCTAGGGATCGTTCTCATTTTTATACAGGGCTTTACTTAAGAATAGTCCCAATGTAGCTCATGCATGTCGTATGAGGCGACTAAATGGGTATCCTGGGAGGGTAATGGATGGCAGTGCCGTAGCCAATGAAGTTCTAACTGAGGCTCGGCTATTGCTGTTACCCTCCTGCCATGATCAGAGCTTTAATAGCTCAGTAACACCTTATCTCTACACTGTCCTCTACAGATAACGGGGAAGATAAAAAGCATTCTTACTTCGCCCCTTTAAGCCAGTCCTTATAAGGATAAGGACAAAAAAGGGCTAAACAGGATTCAGTAAAAAAGTCCTGAGTCATAGTCCTATGAAACTCAGATATATTCCATAATGTTTTTTCCCCTTATATAAATTCAGATATATATATATATACAAATACAAAGGTCGAAATGTTGAAAATTCAATTACAATCATATCTTCCATAACGTTTTTTTTTCATATCAATTCAGATATACAATATAAATCTTTCGTAACGTTTTTTTTTTCCTTATATAAATTCAGATATCCAAATACAAAGATCTCACATTTGCAGACAATGTTGAAAATTCAATTGCAATGATATCATTCATAACGTTTTTGTTTTCCCATATCAATTCAGATATACAATACAAAGGTCTCACATTTGCCAGACAATGTTGAAAATTGCAACGAATTATCAGAAAAAGAAACAAAAAGGTTCCTCAAGACTAATATAGGATATTTGAAGTCAAAGCTCTATCCATTTTCATTCTAAATACAAGCTGTTCAGATAATGATGATCGGGAAAAATGAAGGTAATTTTAATATTCAACGCTAAACAACACGAAGATTCACTTCTTAAATGGTAGTCAATTTCAAGTATTGTGATGTGGGCAAACGTTAAAATAGACAATTGGACTTATTTATGCCTAAGGTTCCACAGAATGTTCTACTGAGGAAGAAGTGGAGAAATTTTCAAATCACTAGAGTAAACAGCTGACGTAAAGAAAAAGGAAAATCTTGTCCTTGTGGGAGATCTAAACAGTAAGGTAGGAAAAACGGGACATATTGGAATGTTTTACGAAAATCGGAACTAAACAGCAAAGCTAATAATAATGGTAAGTCAGCTATGAGCTTCGCATATGCCTGGGAAAGGAGTGTCGTTTCGACTATCGTCACCGAGGTGAGGCACTTAAGGATCTCATAGCCAAGTTAGCTGGTCTTGGGCGTGGACAGCAGGGTTTTTCTCCCGAGTTTATCTGGGGTTTTTACACCCACAAACAGGCAAACCGACCCTGTGAACGTATATGGATTACAATCATGAATACTTAGAGGTATAGGCTGACCATCTTATCTTCGTATTTCGATTACAAAATCCAAGCATGCTTGGAAGGATGTCGGCGCTTAAAGGCCTGTTAAAGTCACTGGTTAAGATACGATACTTCCATGGCCATACGACAATTCGTAGTCGGTCTTGTTTTCCGAGTACGGCTGGTCGTTGGAATAACTAAAATACTCGAAATAAATATTCTAAATTGCGAACTACGGCAGAACCTTTTTTGTTAATTTTACACACTTCTTATGAGGAAGCTGAATTCAGTCATATATTAGTGATTTACTGAGAAAAGCAACAGGTTGAACATGACAGAGCACGGGGAGCTATCGAGTACTTTAAGACAAGATAACAAAGCTTATTGCTAACCATTAGGCATAAGCATCTCCTTAAAAATGACACATAATATCCTGCGATTTTTACGAGACTAAAATGGGGGTTACATATAAACCAAATAATAATTATTAAACCAAGGTAATTGTTATATAAAATGACCGAACTGACTGTCACTTACTTAGGTATTATAATTATTTTATATTTTAATGAATAATAAAAATAATATTTTTCATCTAATTAATCCATGAAAGTTAATGTATCTATTTTTGGATTTGGGGGGGCAGTAATGTAAATACTGGAGTGCTGACAGATAAGAGACTAATTTGGAATAAAATTATCTATAGGTAGTAATCATTTAAACTTTTCTTGGGATGTTTCCATCATGCTATTCTGTACAGATTTTGATTATTATGATGATGATGAACTTTCCTTTGCAAATAAAGACACACATAATTTTTCCGACTCCATCGCATTCCACATACCAAAGTTATTATCTATGGGCAGAGTTTTCCAATCGAAAACCTAAATGGGAAAAAGAAAACCTGGACGTCCTCTTAAACGATTCAACGATGACTTAGAAGTCAACGATTCAACGATGACTTCTAAGGCCGGAACAGGCCACTTGATATCCTTGATACGCATGATAAAATTTACATTATATACAAATAGATCTAACCACTACAAATAAAACCACTACTACTAATGCTACTTGGTATATAAGTAATACAGATTTAGTATCTCATAGTGTATTCTTGATTGTTCAAATAGTTGATTCTGATGTACCCCTTATATGTAGCTTCTCCGTATTACTTATGAATATGACAGAAAAGCAGCCTTTACAGCAAAGTTAAAGATATACAACGCAGATCTGTTACATGGCAATACATTCCACTTACCAGCCACTCCATGCAAAAATGTCATGCTGCACTCTCTTATTCACCACACCTTTATACTCTTCTAAGAATGACTTTTTGTCTCTATTCCCTTTCTCCTCCTTCAACCCTTTGAAAAAATCCTGGGTATCTATTTGATAAGCACCGCTTAACAATTTATGTCTCAATCATATCGCCCCTCCTCAGCGTGTTTACTAGAGTCTGCAATTTACATTCTCTCAACCTGTCTTCATAGTAGTCAGTATTCCACAATCCCGATATTGCTTTTTGTTATCCGCGTTTGAACTTTTTCCAGAGTTTGCTTCTCACCTAGAAACGCAGGTGACGAAATCGATGCGCAGTAATCCAGATATAGTCGAATCAAAGCCTTTTTATCAGTCTTCTTAGTATACTGGCATTTCATTGTGCTGTTTTTATCACTTTTGTGATATGTCCCTTGAACTTCAATTCTTTATCCACCAATATCCCTCCCTTCTTTCACCTCTTGTAATACCACGTCTCCAATATAATACACAGCTTTACTTTTTTTGAGATCCAATGTGCAATATTTTGGATCTCAAAGATACATTTATTTTTGCACGAAGATTTTAATTCTGAGTATATAAATGTACTTGAGAGAGAGAGAGAGAGAGAGAGAGAGAGAGAATATACGCCTGCAACCAGTTTTTTTTTTGTGATAATCGCGAATCATTTCCATAATTATTTAGAGAATATTCTACTTAAGTAAGGACTGTTTTCACTGGATATAATTTATGTATTTTACAAATAGCGCGTTCACTTGTCTTTATTCATACATTATATAGGAAGGCAGTTCTTATTAGGATGTAATTTATGTTTTATCATAACAGGTCATGCGATTCTAGGTTCCTAAAAATATAATTATTATGAACTGAAGCCGAGTGAATCATTTGTGTCCATTTTCTCAAATTCCGGATTAAATATCTAACCATTTTTATTATAAACTGAGTACCAACATAAGCCTACTTTTTGAAAAAAAAATATACTTAGATTTAGATTAGAATTAGATGAGGTGATTAATACTATTGAAGTAATCGATTAGTCATTTTGTACTCTTATACGAGCGCATAATAACACACACACACACACACACACACCCCTATTCCCACTTTACGAAGGATTACCTTCTCATTAACACAAACGTTCGCGCTGAAATACATGATGAATGATCAACAGATTCTACTCTACATACATTGCGATGGTAATTTACAAATCGAATTCAAAAATAAATTTAAATAACGCGCTTTATATACAGAAGCCGATATACAGCGTGGTTCAAAATTCTACATATACACTTTGAGGGGAGGTAGAGAACATCACATCAAAATCAACCATATTCACATAAGAAAGCATGACCGGAAACTCCACCGGAAGGTACTAACAGGGACACAAAGATACAGAAATAACATAAGCAGTAAGTAGTGTAAAAAAACTTTATTAGGCGTAACTGAACAGTTCAATAGTAGTTGGATACATAATATGGTAACCGAGGTGCATGTCTGCCATCTCAGCGTTCGTAAAACAACTAATGTTCTTCGTACGACGTCGAAAGCTTGAATGGGGAAGCCCCATTTACTCACCTGGAGCGCTGGCGAACAGCGCCACCTATCACTTTCGGATGCCGCTTCCGGTCATGCTTTTCCTATGTGAATATGGTTGATTTTGATGTTCTCTACCTCCCCTCAAAGTTTATACGTGGAATTTTGCACCACCCTGTATTGTCAAAAAAAAATGAACTTGTAAAATTAACTTTAATTGTTGGTTTACATTTTTTTCTTATATAGTACATGTAAATTTCCATTATAAGTTCCCCTTAATTTTATCTTATTTATGTTAATTATAATAAATCTATTAAATATAAGTTATCTGCATAAGGGCGCTCACTTTAGTGAGAAGGGACGTGGCAAACCCGAGATACCTGATGCTGAACCACCTTGCTTCATGTAATATACATCTGCTATATTATCTGTAGACTGGTCCCTCCCCTTTTTTCTTTCCTTCTTTCTTTTCTTCTTGTTCCTTCTCCCCAATGCTATTGGAGTATTGTATTCATGGGCTAGGGGTGAATATTTCCTATTTTGTTATTCCATCTCATCTTATGTAGAAAGGGGCCTCTTCACTTTCTTCTTGCAGTGACTTCACTCCAAAATGCTAATATTGTTGTGCCTCATAACACATCTCATGCTACATCGGTTGTCGCGCAGAATAATCACAGCCGCGTTCAGGGCGTAGGCAAAGGGCCCTGTTCGAGAAGTATATCACAGTCTCCATCAAAAGTCAGTGATATTGTGAATGAGCAACACAGAAGGTATAAGATTAATCTCAGAAGGGAATTTTACATTGGCACATGGAATGTTCGGGGTCTACAGATGTGTAATCTTGATATTGTCTGTAAAGAGATGTGAAGGTATAAAATTGGCATCCAGGGAATTACAGAAACCACATGAAATGAAGAAATTCACTTCAAAAGATATGATGGTAAGCTAGTTGTTTACTCAGGTAGTGGCTCAAAATATCATGGGGTAGCTGTGATACTGAAGACAGCTCAGACACGAATACTTTTTATAACATATTTTATAGATCGATTACAATGGTGAGATAGTATCATGGCCTAAAGACTGGAAGAAATTGGTTTTCATACCACTACATAAGAAGGGAGATATGAAGACTTGCAAGAACTATGGAACTATTATTTTAATATTTCATGCAAGCAAATTTTTATTGAAGATCATGCTAAATAGGATTGGGGTCAAAATTGAGAACAGAGATGCCCCAGGAACAAGTAGGTTTTTAGGAAAGGTAAGGGTACCAGAGATCAGATCCTTTGCCTTAGACAGATCATAGAAAAATATAGAGAATTTAGGCTCTCTCTGGCAATGTGTTTCTTAGACTACTCTAAAGCTTTCGACTGTGTTGAGCATGTGAAACTGTGGGAAGTAATGAGAAGAATGGGTGTTCCTCAACACACTATCTGGTTGATAGCCAACTTGTACAGGGAGCAAGAAGTCACAATAAGAACAGGTGTTGGATTGACATTGGCTTCTGGTTGGAAAGGAGTTAGGCAAGGATGTTTACTTTCCCCTCACTTGTTCAGTATATATGCGGAGGACATCATGCATGAAGCATTGGATAAGGTGAAGACAGGAATTAGGATAGGAGGTAGATTGATCAGTAATCTGAGGTATGCTGATGATACAGTACTCCTTTGTAATGACATAGAAGAACTAGGACAAGTTCTTGACAAAGATAACAAGACAAAGATAACAAGATCAGTAATAACAGAGGACTTCAACTCAATCCTAGTAAGACAAAGATTATGGTTCTCAAAGGAAATACAAACAGGATAGCTCTTGAGAAACAAGTGTACCTTAATGGAGAAAGAATTGAGGAAGTCTGCCATTGTATTGTATTGTAATGAATGGGTGGGCTAAGGATAGATAATGAGGAATCTGTTTTATATCACAGACAGGCTAATTTTCAAGCCGCTTGGTGCCTCTAATTGAGCTAAAGAGAAAACCTAGGTTTTCTCTTTAGCTCAAAATGTTACTTCACTTCTAAACAGGTGTTAACCTTATAGAAATTACAAATCCGCCCAGCTGTCGAATACTGCTTTCACATTTCGAGTGGGGCTCCTAAACGTCCCTCAAAATACTACTCAATACAGAGGAGAGCAATTAGACTGATAAATGACCCATCTCTTACCAACTCGCTCCCCTCACTCTCACATAGACGTTTGGTCTCTGCAATTTATATATTCTATAAATATTTCCATTGGGAAATGTTCATCTGAAACAGCATCAATAATTCCTCCGCTCTACTAGGTCCATTGGAACACGGACAGCTGCCGCCCAACATCCTTTCACAGTACACTTTGAAACCCACAGAACAAAGAAGAAGAAAGAGTGAGATCATGGTTTTAAATTGTAGAGAAAATGTACAAATTAGAAAAAGCAATACAGGATTCTCATCATTATACGTTTTGCTTAATAATAGCTTGAAAAGTAAGTATAACACAAATATATCTTTGTATGAAACAAGATCTTAGTGTTTATTTAATTTGTTTTTACATCAGGGCATACTTTGATGAGTACCGAAAACTTCAACGATTTAGGAAGTCCACTGAGGGACTAGAAAACGTTGATAAAATGCGTATAAACTCTCGTTTGAAGTGGTTCGGACGTATTTAGTGGCTAAGAGGATTTAGGATGTTTTGTAACTTTCTAGCGTTGGCTTTTGCTGTGATCATGGTTTTCACTGTGATCATGTGACTGTAGATGAAGCGTAAGTCAGAATTAGTTTGATTGTTGCCATATAGAGAATTAGTTTTGTTTTTAGGATTAAAGCAGTGTTGTTTGAACATGGATAGAGTTGAGAGATTCCATTGGTTACCTTAGAACAGTGTTTCCCAACCTTTTTAAAGTCTCGTACCCCTGTAGCGAATGTTAATTCATCGCGGCCTCCATAAAATACAAAATGGAAATTTTTTATATTTTACATATCATAAAGTTGAAGTAGTAAATTATAATTTTATAACACTAAATGTGTCATTTATGGTAATGCAATACTGTTATAAATGGAGATAGCAACATGATAAGATAAAATGTAATGAAAATAAACTATCCCGCCGATCCCCTTTGAATTATTCGCGCACCCCCCCCCCGGGAGTCCGCGGACCACAAGTTGGGAAACACTGCCTTAGAACAAGTGGATTTTATATGAGTGGTGAAGTGGAGATTTGTTTTCGAAATAGATTCCCATGTATATTGGTCCTAAGGAGTTTGGGCACTAATATACAATTCATAACTCCGTAACCCACTATTCCATTTGTCTACTTTTTACAGTCGTTTCCTGTCTCCTACGGTTATACCATTTCCTTCACTAGAAGGAAATGGTATCTCGGAGGACGACTGGTGTATTCGTTCTTTTTCATTCATGGGGGTGAAAAGATGTTCTACTGCGTAGATCTCTTCTTGAGTTACCAGTATGATTATACTCATTATCTGATATGCTGTCGTTTACATCTGGATTTGATGTTTGGAAAGGAGCTATACCTTTCCAAACACCAAATCCAAATTTCAAATGGCCAGGTAACCTGGCCATTTGTTTTCAAATCTCTGGGCTAAGTTCTTGCATAAATTCAAAACATGCGCTTGTAATCCAAATTTTGAAGTAAAGCATTTTTCTTTCTTGTCGCCAATATCTGTAAGCCTACAAGCCCTCGTTCAGTGAAACTTAACACTGGGACAGGTATGTAGTTAGGTTGTTGACTAATAATAGTCATACCCTCTTCTGTCTCTAATATACCAACTTATTAGTAGATAAACTAACCCAATAATTTCCCGCGATCTAATTCGATATAAGTCAAATCACATGATGATATTCTGCTCAATTCTATTCTAATCTAATCTGTTATCTATTCTATATTCTTCTCAATTTTAAGAATCCGAATGATTTACTTAAATTCATTCTTAAAGTTCTTGAAAGAACTAGGAGATGGACTGAGTCCTTGATTCTTTATCCCATCATCTAAATGAAGAAAATCTGTGTGGATGGGGTGTTATTGAGCTAAAAGCTCTAGTCATGGCTGGGTAACGGCAATAGTCGAGCTTCAGTTAAAACAGCATTGCCATTCGTTACCCTGGAAGTCCTTATATTTAAGTAAAGCCGTCTCTAAAAATTCGGACGATCCCTAGACCACTCCATAGTCGCAGAAAGACCGTCCAACTCAGCGTTGGCCCCACTCAATGAGAAGTACCCCCACTACCGAGCAGAACCACTCAAATACTAGGGAAAAGCATCCACTGACATACCCCCCCTCACCGGGCCATGCCGGAGAACACCTTCCTCGGAAACTAAAAATGCTCTATCATGGGAAAAACCCCGAAATCAAGCCCCCCCCCCCCGCCTCAGCGGTAGCAAAATTTCGGAAGAAACCTAAGAGAGCGAAATTCATAACAGCAATAGCCGTGCCTCAGTTAGAACTTCTGGAAGTCCTAAAAAGAACTCTGCAATTTGGTTTTTAAATTCATTCTTATAGTCCTTATAAGGACTGGCTTAAAGGGGTGAAGCAAGAATGCTTTTCATCTTCCCCGTTGTCTGTAGAGGACAGTGTAAGAATAAGGTGTTATTGAGCTATAAAGCTCTGATCATGGCAAGAGGGTAACAGCAATAGCAGAGCCTCAGTTAGAACTTCATTGGCTACAGTATTGCCATCCATTACCCTCCAAGTGTACCAATTTTAGTCGCCTCGTACGACATGCATTAGCTACATTGGTGATACATAAGTAAAGCCAATCTCTAAAAATTAAGACGATCCCTAGACCACTCGATAGTGGCCGAAAGACCGTCCATCTCAGCGTTGGCTCCACTCCGTGATGGCCTTCCACCCACCCACCACCACCGAGCAGAACCGCTCAAATTCCGAAGAAAATAATTTAATTCACCGACAAAGCCCCTCAGCGGACCGTGCAGGAGAACACTTTCCCCGGAGACTCAAATTGCTCCCTTAAGGCAAAAACCTTAAGAGAGCGAACTCAAACTCTCGAATCTCAGCGTCCAATTAGTCGCCTCTTACGACATGCTTGGATTTGCATTGGTGCTATTCTTATCCCGGCAACAACACGGAGATAAATTCATTCTTATTCTTATAAGAACTGGGTGATGGACTGAGTCCTTGACTCTTTATCCCGTCATCTGAATGAAGATAATCTGTGTGGATGGAGTGTTATTGAGCTAAAAAGCTCTAATCATGGCTGGGTAACGGCAATAGCCGAGCCTCAGTTAAAACTTCATTGGCTACAGCATTGCCATTTGTTACCCTGGAAGTCCTAAAAAGGACTTTTTTCACTTCCTATAAATTCATTCTAGATGATATAATAGTAATTTATTTATGATTATTTTAAACTAAAAAAGGTGTACTCATAAAGAGACAAAAAAAATGAATTTTTTAAAACTTTTAATATAATAATAATATTAAAATATCCAATTTTATGTTTTCATTATAAGTTTTAAAAAAAAATATAGTAATAAGCTACTAGACAATTTTATCTGGTTTATTTTTTATTTTTTGGTCTATATGATGTCTGTGAAGAATTGCTTTATTTTATACGTCTTTTTCAAGACGTAATTTCTATGCAATGAGGATTATTGTATTGTCTTCATTCTCAAATAATAATAATAATAATAATAATAATAATAATAATAATAATAATAATAATAATAATAATCAAAACAGATTTTGACTAGAATTTTTCCGATCTAAACATAATAATCAGTATGACATTCAAATCACTGCTGAACTTTAAAAAAAAAAAAAAAGACAAATCATGAAGAAAATGTACTTCTACCTCGTTTCAAATAGTCCTTTCGCAAATTGCGACTGAGATTGAAGCTTTTAGCGGACGATCATGAAATTCATCAGAGGAACGTCGCAAGCATACACAATGAGCTGTGGGTAGAACTCGGTGCAGAAAATTATTACCAATTCAACCAGCCCAATCACTTTGTATGAATGGTAGTTCTGCCAATCTCATTTCATTATCAACTATAACCAGTCAATCTACGCTCTATCCTTCCTTCATCTCCTCTACTTCAATCTCTATCTGTATTTGTACAGTAGGTTCGAAGTTTGCTGGTTATACTTAAGAGTTCAACTGACAGTCCTGGGAATTAACTCTGAGAAATCTCTTTCTGCGATCATCCAAGACGCTGACGAGTATAGAAAATGTCCATTATGTTTCGTTAACGTGGGTCAGTCGGCAGCTTGGTAATTTCATCGGATCGACTCGTTGTCTGCTATCCTCGGACTCCTTTAGAGAATGCGAATAAATTTCAAGGACAAGCGTCGAAAAAGTTATTTCGAAGTTATTGAATCTTTTCGGAGAGAGAGAGAGAGAGAGAGAGGGGGGGGGCTCAGATTTTCGATTGATATATAGCGAATGTGTTGCAACTATACGATGATTACGCAGTTGTCATAGGAATTGATTTTTTAGGTTAATTTATACTAAGTAGACAGTGGATTAAATAGCATGATTACACATCCTGTTCAGGAACACTTAAGAAGAAATTTTATGAGGAGCATCCTCTTGTTTCAGTGTTGGGAAACTATTGTATCCTTACAAATACACACTAATTAGAAATACATGATTTCTTCCTATGAGCAAATTCTAAGCATAATGGCTTGCATTCTCATTTACATATTTAATATTAATGTTAAAGGCAGAATCCAAATAACTGGGAATATTTGTAACCAATATGCATTAGCATAGTGGTTCTCCAACTACAAATATTTCGTGGGAGTTTGATGTGTTTAATTAGAATAACATCAAGCAGCTGTGAAGACAGTATTGATGCCAATCAAGTGAATGTATTTCCCCATTATTTCGTTCGTTTTATATAATTAAAGAGAGTTAATAATGGTATGAAGAGCGAAGATTTTATATCGTTATACAAGCCCTTAACTTTAAATGATAATAACTTAATTGTCAGAAATGTTTTCGCATATGTACCCCAGCATTGTTTTCTAGGTGTTCAAATAGATGGCCAACATAACCATCACTTTCAATAAGACCAGTAGGTCTTATTGAAATATTGTATACAACATATGCGTTGTATACAATATTGTATACAACATATGCGTATGTTGTATACACATTGTTACACAAGTACCATATGTTCTTTGTATTCCTAGTTTTTTTATGCGAGAAATAGACTGGATCATGTAGCGAATAGAATTCGCTACATGATCCAGTCTATTTCTCGCATAAAAAATACGTTTTCCCACATACATAAACATGTTAAACTGGACTCTCAGCTCCTGACCTTTGCTGTTTGAACCATAGAATATACACATTGTATTGTGCTGGTTATTTTCTCCTATCTATTACCAGTTTCTAATCTATCTTGAATAATTAAGAGTATTATTTCTCCCTTGAAGCACAGCAACACATACACAACAAACTACAAATTACAACTTTATGAGCGTTCAATTGAGGAAGCAGCAACAACCAGCAATGCATATATCGTACTCTTAATTTATACTGATTTCCTCTTATTTAATTTAAATAAACACAGAGGGAATTATAGGCAATTACCTATTTATGTTTTCCTTTTCTCGAAAAACAGGAATGCCAGCAGAAGAACAATAGACATAATAAAAAAAAGAAAGAAAAAGAACTCCACTGAACCTGATATGGAGTGAGTGAGTGAATTCGATCTATACAAATTAAAATTACATAGGTCAGACGAAAAGATGAAATAGATTATAATTACAAATTTATTATGAAAAATAATGCAAATAATATAAAAAAGAAATATTTATAAAAATTTCTTTAAAATTTTAAAGAACTTTTATTTAAATTTGAAATATCAATAGATACCATTTAGCTATGTGCAAGTTAATTACATGAATTAAAATATTGACATTTCATTTATAAATATATAAATATATAAATATAAAATGTGAGAGTACTGAGAAATAATCGACCGTGAGATGCGGTACCCTTGGAGGGTAATGGATGGCAATGCTGTAGCCAATGAAGTTCTAACTGAGGCTCAGTTATTGTTGTTATCCTCCTGCCATGATCAGAGCTTTATATAGCTCAATAACACCTTATCCGTACACTGTCCTCTACAGATAACGGGGAAGATGAAAAGCATTCTTGCTTCGTCCCTTTAAGCCAGTCCTTATAAGGATAAGGACTCATTTATAAAATCACTCAAAGCGATATTTTATACAATTAAAACTTGCTAATAAAAATGTTAATAAAACATAGAAATGATATAAAATATTAATAAAATATATAAACATGAATAAAATGCTAATATTAATAAAATATATAAATATAAATAAAATGTTAATAACATACTCTATAGAAATAAAGTGTATAGAAATATAATAATGCGCTAATAAGATAATGTATAGACATATAAGAAGGTGTTAATAAGGTAATGTATAGAAATAAAATTATGTGCTAATAATACCGATATTTAAACATTTTTGATTTCTGTTATTATTATATACAAATAAAAATAAAGTAAATGTTAAGAGAGTCTCCGTATCTGAGACAGTTTCGACGAAGCCCTTTGGTTTGAAAGACCTGGGTGCGAATACCGTCTAAGACGCGAAGAACCACTTTATTACGGCTTCTCAGTGAAATGTTGATTAACCAGTCTCATACGGAGATGAAGGCGTTTTCTTCCTTAAACTAGAGTTTTCATTCTGAAAACAGGCCAACGATCATAAAAATGCACGTATCTACAGACATAAACTACTATTGGACAAGGAAGGCAACGAGAAATCTCCTTGTTCTATAATAATAATTTCTTAGAAAATCACCATTGCTACCCACTAATTATTACGTTGAAGGTATACACACACGCAGAAGTATTACTACTAGAAAATACACAAAATTAATTTTAATAATAAAATAAAAGGTAAAAACGCATTATATAAAATCAATAAAAATATAAAATAATATTTAAAAAACAAATTATCGGCACTCCCACACTAATAATACGTACTATAGATTGACCACCTTTAGTGGGCGGGATCACATAAAAATAATAATAAAATACGAATTATTTATTTTTCTTATTTCAGTTATTAATAAAATAATACAATATTATTCTTTCTATAATCCGATACAAAGAGAGACACTTAGCATTAAAGATATAAAATGATCAAAATAATCAACCGCACAGGTATGTTTTCTGCTAAAAAAAAAAGTATGAATAGTGTGCACATAAAATCCTGAAACTTTTTTGGAGTGTAGGCTTCCACAAGTTCATCATATTATTCATTTCATCCCACCCTCCAATTCTTCCCCCTCCCCTAAAACACAGAGTGAGTAAGAGATCATTCCCATTCAACAAACGGCACAATCCAACCAAGGAAACCAAATATAAATGGACGAGTCTAAAGGCAGATGCTTGAGTTACAAAAACATCACCGCAGCACGTGAAGTCTATACAGTAGGGGGGAGAGTTCTTAAGTACTAGTGAGAACAAAATCGAAAAAGGAAAGTGAAGCGTCAGATATTTTTACGTGCAACTCACGCCTTGTCCTAAAGTCGTTTCCGTGTCGGCAAAGTTCATTCTTCAGTGACCACGTGTACCAAGTGAGCACTTCTCTGGAGACTTCGGAGTGTTTCCGTATGTACACATCGCCCTTCATCTGGTTTATCTTTAATACATTACTGAAGATAGAAATAGTTGCGTGGTAACTAAGTGCTTTGAATGAGAAACACTTAAAAATGACCTGAGATTTAAACATTCGGAAGGAATAGCAATCTTTCAATTTAGGAAACAAATATGGAGGACTTCGTCTATCTAAGATCATCGTTTTGAACGTTTTCTAATTATTATTATTATTATATATCTTCAATGATATGTTTGTCCTTATTATACTGATAAAGCTAAAATGACAGATTAATTGAAAAATACATTACTTATTTCAACGGGAAATGTTTCATTGGCCAGTAAACGAAACTTACGCTACCTAATCACCATATTCAATCTTAAAAGCTTTAAATATACTCTACAATATCTCATCTCATGTCTTTGCTTGTTCAAAATGGCAGATCAAAAATAGGTATCGACCTAGCGTGGCTGTATAAAAACCTATTTAATAATATGATTTTTTATGTGACTCTCATCGACGAAAGATTGTAAACCTATAGTATGTGTACCGTGGATGGTCTGGGAACGTTTCCGATTTTTATTTATTAATTATTTTTGTATATTTATTTATTTTTAGGTAATCCAGAAACCAAAAATGGGACTTTTTGTTTTCAATCACTTTTAGCCTTCAATAAGTGGGATAGTCGTCTCACACGAGCGATGACATGGCTTACTTATTCTTGTAATATTGGTGTAATTTAAGAATATAAACACGTTGGGGGGGGGGAGTTCAAGCTTATTAAAACTCTATAGTTTATATTTGTCTACGATAACATTAATATCATCAGATCAAAAAATCATATGTTCTTCATGCCTAACGTCGACTGAACGTACAGTTTGACCGTAGTAATTATTCAAGTCAGTAACAAGAGATACAAAATGTGCTTTTTTTTTTTCTTGTAGAATGAAAAGTAAAGAGATCTTGAACTGGAAATAAGAATAGAAACCTGGAATTTTCTTGTAATATGAGTGACTTTTCAGAAACATTTTTCTATATGATCAAATTCAGGTGTTCATATATCCTCATTAGAGCTAATAACTCGGGCTCGATTTGCATGCATTTTAATGGCGACCTCCGGCTACATGGATGATGGGAGTTTACGTGAATGTACTTTCCTATGAAAGAAGATTTCTATAAACGGAGAAAGTTAAGGTCTAGTCTGGAAGACGACGTATGAGAAAATCCAGATAAGGTAAATAATTATCGAGCTCTGAGATTAAATGTGATTCATTGATGGACGCCGTCTAGGTTATGATCTTATCTCCTGCATTTGGATAATAGGTATCCTAAAAATGAGCCAATTTGTTATTATCAAATCTGATAATATTTAGTAAATTATCTTTTGTACGTTAGTTGTTTACCTATTATCTCCCCTTTTTTTCCTCTGCGACGATGGTAATGTTGCATAAGAAAAATGTAAATTGTTTCAATGATTTTTTGTTTATGCCATCCAATAAATATTAGATGGAAATGAAAACTTATAACACATACTAGTACTATGAGTCGGATAAGAACTTGAAATGCATTCTAAAGTTTTTTCACTGTTTTCAGTTGTAACTATATATATATATACAGGGTGTTCGGGATAAATTTGACAGTTTCGTAAGGAAAAAGAAAATCTTCTTTGTATCTATTAAATTTAATGAATTGACAAAAAAACATTACAGGCAGAGTTAATTACAATACTATCAACAAGATTTACTCAAAATAACCACCATTAGCATCGATCACAGCTTCAATTCTGCTTCGGAACCTCGAACAAGCTGATGCTACAGTCTCCCTGGGAAGGGCCGCAAAAACTGTTTTAATTTTATCCATTAACTGGGCTTTTGTATTACTGGAAGTGCGATTGGTGTCTTTTTCAACTGCGCCCCATACAAAATAATCCATGGGGTTAAGGTCTGGGGAGTTTGGAGGCCAAACATTTGGACTGGTGAAGTCGTAGAAATTTTCAGACAACCATTTTTGACTTTTCCCAGAGGTGTGGCAAGGGGCCGAATCCTGCTGCCATACATACGGCCTACCATTGGCTACCCTTGTTATCCAGGGCTTGACTACAGTTAGCAACTCCACGAACAAAGCCCGAATTCCAATGCCAGGGTTCTTCAACACCTGTTCCTGCAGATTTGCGAGGAATTCTGCTGTACGAACGCAATCAGATCATCTGCTAGGGATCTTTCTTCTTGCTACATCCTCGTAGTCACCATTGCAAGTCTCTAGTTCATGCCTGATTGTTTTTACTGTATTCAGGGAGCATTGGGCAGCAGTCGTGATATCCTTATTTTGATGGCGGGCACGAATCATCATGATACAAGTTATTCTCTTCCATGATTCAGGTGGGTTCCAGCTATCCATCCTTTCTGACATCTTGTATATGAATGAAGAAGGGTCCAAACTTTTAAATGAAGAGAAGTGTATGTTAATACATGTAACTTACGGAAAAATATAATTAATTATAAATATGTCAAATTTATCCCGAACACCCTGTATATATATATATATATATATATATATATATATATATATATATATATATATATATATATATATATATATATATATATATATATATATATATATATATATAGTTATATTTATATATATACAGGTATATAGTTAAGGTCCTTATAGTCCTTATAAGGACTGGCTTAAAGGGGCGAAGCAAGAATGCTTTTCATCTTCCCCGTTATCTGTAGAGGACAGTGTAGGGATAATGTGTTATTGAGCTATTAAAGCTCTGATCATGGCAGGAGGGTAACAGCAATAGCCGAGCCTCAGTTAGAACTTCATTAGCTACAGCATTGCCATCCATTAACCTCCAAGAGTATTGGATTGAATGAATCAATCACCGCATCTCACGGTCGATTGATTCTCATCCTGTCCATAGTTAAGGTTGAAGTAATGCAGAAATCATATATATCTCATATACAAGTAGACAATAGGTGCTTGACCTTCTTAATAAAAATCTCTGGATGAGAGAAAGTTTTTTACTTTGGGTGTAATATACATTAAAGATACCAAGAAATTTTATACTTGATTTTAATCCTTTTTTCCAATTAAGCAAAACAAAGTTCTGCGCGTGAAATATATTCACGTCTGAACTACTTGTATATAGAGGCTAATGACTTCGTATCACTTGCCTTAGTATGTATCCCATTATACAAAGCATATCCACTTTCAGGCGTGTATAATACAATGCATAATGGGAAGGGCCACTACGCAGACCGGTTTCAACATTTATTGAGGTCTCTTCAGTGGGAGTCAGACCCGTGAGAGAGATACCAAGGTTGAAGTAATGCAGAAATCGTATATATATCTCATATACAAGTAGACAAAAGGTGCTTGACCTTATTAATAAAAATCTCTGGATGAGAGAAAGAAAGATATAGAAAGTTTTTTACCTTGGGTGTATTATATATTAAACATATACCAAGAAACTTTCGACATAAGATATATATATATATATATATATATATATATATATTCAACACTTTGAATAAAAGAATACTTGCATATATATATATATATTCAACACTTTGAATAAAAGAATACTTGCATATACAATATTCAAGTTACCAGTGTGGAAATAAGCAATATATGTACATCTTCTAAATAAAAATGGAATTTCTCCAATATTCGTTTCAAAAAAAACTGTTAAGCGATTTCATTAGGAGAGTCAAAAGGATTTTCTTATCGGGAATCAATATTATTCTCCTGGCGAAATAGGCAAGCTTTCCGGAGGGCAGACGAAAGTGAAGGACATAATCCATTCGGTCCATTTTCGGAGCATTTCAGAATAATGCCTTCGATCTTTATTTTGATTAAATCCTATAATGGATCATAACAATTAATTTTACATCTATCTTTTGGCGAAATGTTTTGAATCCCCGATAAATGTTTTACGAGAAAAAGTGACTACCACACCAATTGCCGATTTTTTTTTACTTTGTTCCGATTCGTTACTTGAGATCTTAATTTATGATTATCGCAAATATTAAAAAAGAATGGTTAAGCTAAGTAAAAAAAAAGGTTTTTAAACCTCTGCGTTATATATATATATATATATATATATATATATATATATATATATATTTTTTTTAAACCTCTGGGTTATATATATGTGTGTGTGTGTGCGTGTGTGTGTGTATTTCTTTCTTGCAGAAACTTTTCTTCATTTCCTTAGATCACCCTACTTAATTTGTAAAAAAACAGGCACGTTAACCTTCTCAAGCATCATAAAACATTTTGATAGAGCTTATTCCAATTTCTCAATTAATTACTCATTTCGGTTCAAATTTTAACTCTTAGAATTAAAAAATAATTTAGGTGTTATGTGAATTAATTATTAATTTAAAATATATTTGAGATTATTAATTTTTTTAAACTTAATTTACTTGTTTTATTTTTAAAGAATTTTATTTATTTTATTTCAATTAACTTTTCCAAATAAATATTTAATAATTTAATACCATTTCCTCAATCTGGCAGTCATTTTATGAATATTCAGCCTAATATCCAGGGAATTCTAAACCTTAATAATTGAGTATTTTGATCTATCAAAAACTTTTTTTGTGAAAACAAAGAATCTATATAAAATAAGATAATTTATATATACACATAAGTAAGTTAATTAAATAAATACGTTTTACATATTTTATTGACCTTTAATATTTTAGACTTTTCATTACGCATGAGAACTGATCATTGGCAATTCGGTAGCCAATGAAGTTCTAACTGAGGCTGCTATTGCTGTTACTCTGCTGCCATGATCAAAGCTTTAATAGCTCAATAACACCTTTCCCTACACTGTCCTCTACAGACAAAGGGGAAGATGAAAAGCATTCTTGCTTCGCCCCTTTAAGCCAGTCCTTATAAGGACAATAAGGACGAAGCAAGTTCTTTTTAGGACTTCCAGGGTAAAGAATGGTAATGCTGTAGCCAATGAAGTTTTAACTGAGGCTCGGCTATTGCTATTACCCAGCCATGACTAGAGCCTTTAGCTCAATAACATCCCATCCACACAGATTTTCTCAATTCAGATGACGAGATAAAGAGTCAAGGATTCAGTCCATCACCCAGTTCTTTTAAGAACTTTAAAACGAAGCACTCGACCGTGAGATGCGATGATTAATACCCTTGAAGGGCACTGGATGGCAATGTAGCCAATGAAATTCTAATTGAGACGCGGCTATTTCTGTTACCCTCTTGCCATGATCATATCTTTAATAGCTCAATGACACCTTATCCCTACACCTTCCTCTGAAGATAACGGGAAAGATGAAAGCATTCTTGCTTCGCCCCTTTACGCCAGTCCTTATAAGGATATAAGGACGCTTCAGCACGGAGGAGAATACCCTTGGAGGGTAATGGAAGGCAATGCTGTAGCCAATGAAGTTCTAATTCAGACTCTGCTATTGCTGTTATCCTCTTGCCATGATCACATTTTAATAGCTCAATGATACCTTATCCCTACACCTTCATGTGAAAATAACGGGAAAGATGAAAAAAAAACCATTATTGCTTCACCCATTTACACCAGTCCTTATAACGATAAGGACACTTCAGGACGGCCAGTGAAATTGTAAGTTTACCATGAGATGCGGTGATTAACACCCTTGGAGGGTAATGGATGGCAATGATGTAGCCAATGAAGTTCTAACTGAGGCTCGGCTATTGCTTTTACCCACCTGCCATCATCACAGCTTTAATAGCTCAATAACGCCCTTATCCCTACACTGTCCTCTACAGATAATGGGAATATGAAAAGCAATCTTGCTTCGCCCCTTAATGACAGTCCTTATAAGGAATATAAGGACGCTTCAGCACTGGTGGTTATTAATACCCTTGGAGGGTAATGGATGGCAATGTTGTAGCCAATGAAGTTCTAACTGAGGCTCGGCTATTGCTGTTACTGTCTTGCCATGATCAGAGATTTAATAGCTCAATAACATCTTATCCCTACACTGTCATCTGCAGATACCAGGGAAGATGAAAAGCATTCTTGCTTCGCCCCTTTAAGCCAGTCATTATAACAACTGTAAGGGCGCATCAGCATAGGAGAAGAATATGAATCGACCGTGAGATGCAGTGATTAATACCCTTGTAGGGTAATGAATGGCAATGCTATAGTCAATGAAGTTCTAACTGAGGCTCAGCCATTGGTGTTATCCCCTGCCATGATCAGAGCTTTAATAGCTCTGATCATGACAGGAGACCTTATCCCTACACTCTCCTCTAATCATGACAATCATGTCCTCTAATCATTAACAGCTCTGATCATGATAATGACACCTTATCCCTACACTGTCCTCTACAGATAACAGGTAAGATGAAAAGCATTCTTGATTCACACATTTAAGCCAATCCTTATAACGACTCTAAGGAAGCTTCAGCACAAGTCGCCAATGAAGTTCTAACTGAGGCTCAGCTATTGCTGTTACCGTCCTGCAATGATCAGAGCTTTAATAGCTCAATAACACCTTATCCCTACACTGTCTTCTACAGATAATGGGGAAGATGAAAAATATTCTTGCTTCTCCCCTTTAATCCAGTCCTTTTCAAGACTATAAGGATACTTCAACACACCCTGTGTGGTTGCCAGGATACGAATAGCACCAATGTAGCTAATGCATGTTGTAGGCGACTAAAATTGGTACCCAGGGAGGGTAATGGATGAAACTGCTGTAGCCAATGAAGTTCTAACTGAGGCTCGGCAATTGCTGTTACCCTCTTGCCATGATCAGTGCTTAATAACTCAATAACACCTTATCCTTACACTGTCCTCTACAGACAACGGGGAATATGAAAAGTATTCTTGCTTCGCATCTTTAAGCCAGTCCATATAAGGACGTTTTAGCACTCCCCGTGTGGTTGCCAGGATAAGAATAGCACCAGTGTAGCTCATGCGTGTGGTAAAAGTCGACTAAAATGGGTATCCTGGGAGTGTAATGGATGGCAATGCTGATGGCAATGAAATTCTAACTGAGGCTAGGCTATTGCTGTTACCCTCCTGCCATGATCAGAGCTTTAATAGCTGAATAACACCTTATCCTTACACCGTCGTCTACAGACAACGGGGAATATGAAAAGCATTCTTGCTTCGCCCCTTTAAGCCAGTCCTTATAAGGACACTTCAACACAGGAGTGGATCATTCTGCTTTTCTTTATCGTAAGGATTGCGACTTGTTCGGAAATATTTGCTGCGTAGTTTTGTTTTTGCATTGGAGATCTGGATGATCTTTGCTGTCGTTGTGATCTGATGTATTCCTTTAGACTCTGCCTACTTGAATTTTACATAAGGTTTTTCGGGAAGCTCGCATTACACTGGAACTAATACAGTTCGAGACCTACTATCTTCCCTCTGTATGAAATATGCAGAGGTCGGATGCTCGGCAGGCCGCACTCGCAATGAGGACCACACGCAATGAGTGGTGGATGAATGGTATTTTAGGGAAGTAGGTCTCTGCATTGTGTCCAAGTAAGTTCCCAAAACTCCTTTTTTAGAATAGTCTCCTATAATAAACTAACTTTTTGCTGCTAGACGCTTACTCTGAGCTGTGTACGGGATTAGCTAGTGGACTCTCGAAGTCTACAGGATCACTCGCAAACTACTCGGGAAACCCGAGCAACCGCTATTTTCTCTTAGTCCTAATTATGGACTCTCCATATGATGAGCTTGACTTCAAGCAGCTATTGGCAATCTTTAAACATGTAGGAGGCCTGATGCAAAGGAAATGGCCAGGAAAGGTAGCAATCCACCAAATAGAAGAGGTTGAAACAGAGGACTATCAATCCCCTGACCCTCTCCACAGCATTTCTCAAGATAACTCCAGAGAGATGATGTCGCCAGTTAACGACCAGTCGCTAGTGGACTCAAATAACTCTACAGACTATCAGGTTGTCAGCAGAAAGAAGCGCAAGAAGGCGTCGCCAACTGCAAAACCTGAAATAATACCTCAATCCTTGGAAAGAACAGCTCCAATGGACTTAACAGCACAACCTGATGAAAGAAATAGACAGACTACTACAGCGCACACCCCAAAGAGAGGATTCCACCAGTAATTTTAAGAACAAAAGAAAAATGGTCTTTAATTACAGAGATGATGAAGAACACAAACATCAAATTCACAACGGCCAACTCACCAGACTTATGGATGAACTGAAAGTCCTATATCACACGTTTCAGATAAAAAGTGAAAAAAATCTAAAAGTGGTCATCAGAGGTCTGGCTGAAACCATACCAGCTGAAGAAATAGCTACTGACCTCAGATCACAAAGCCTAGAGCCAATTAAGATATCGCGCATGTACCGAGCAGACAAGCGCCCCATGCCTCTGGTCTTAGTCGAGATCAGTAAAGACCATAGAGAAATTTACGACCTTAAAATAGTCTGCAGCTTAGTCATCAAGACCGAACCACTCAGAAGAAAGCCTTCAGCTGGTCAATGCCATCGCTGCCAAAAATATGGGCATGCACAAAAACTATGTAAAACGGATTACAAGTGCGGTGACAACCATCCTTCGCTCACTTGCGTTAAACCGCGAACCACGCCCGCTAAGTGTGCAAACTGTAGCGGCCCACACCCAGCAAACTACAAGGGATATTCACTCCACCCATCTAACCTGCAGAAGGCTAGAGAGGCACTACCCCCGCCCACTCAGAAGGAAACTACACCAGAAATCAGAACGCGGGCTGTTACTCCCCAGAAATCATATGCATCTGCGCTCTCTCTACAAGTTACAAACCGGCATCTTGCAACGAAAACCCTGCAGCAATCCTAGCTGCCACTCTAGGAGAGATGTTAACGGCCTTTAGCAAAACAAATCCCAATCAGGCCAACACCAACAAATTCCTCAAAAACACACAAGTCATCTTCTCCATGATTAATGGATAACACGATTATTACCATAGCTAACTCAATTTCAGAATTTGTTGAAAGATATAAGATAGACATCCTTTTAGTCTGCTTTTGCGACAACCCCAAAATAAGGTACTACACACTACTTAGGACAGACAGGCTCAATACCAGAGGGGGCGGAACGGCTATATTTGTTAAAAAAAAGCATAAGATACAATGAGATCGAGAAAACAACAATTACAGACCTGGAAGAAACTGGAATTAAAATATATGCCAACAACAGAGGTAGTCTAAAACTATATTCAGTCTGCAACCCTCCAGGCAAACCACTCCTAACCAACCAATCCATGGAGAAATAGGCATAGTCTACCGAGACCACGAGAAAGCAGGAAGCCTTTGCAGACACCCTGGAGCTGCAATTTCAACCAAAGTACACTCATGCGCACTTGCGTTTCATTGAAACAATTCACAGGCAAGTACGCTATACACTTCATCATACCACCAGCCGTAATAACACAAGCTACACTACGCCAAAGGAAATATACCAAATTATTAAGAACCTCAACAACAGAAAAGCATCAGGTCCTGATCAGATTTCAAACAAAATTATAAAGGCACTCCCTCACAAAACAATAATGCATCTAGCGGCTATCATCAATGCGATGCTAAGACTCAACTACTTCCCCACTCGCTGGAAGCAGGCAGATATAATCCTCATCCACAAACCGGGGAAAGCACCTCAGTTCCCCCCGAATTATAGACCTATCAGCCTCTTGTCAGGCCTTGGGAAAATCGCTGAAAAAGTATTACTAAAACGCCTACAAAACGAAACGGACCATCTAGACCTAATCTCAAAAGAACAATTTGGTTTTCGAACTGGTCACTGCGCAACTCAACAAATCCACAGACATATAGAATACATAACTATCGGATTTAATTGGAAACAACATACAGGTGCAATCTTCCTGGATGTGGCGAAAACCTTCGATAAAGTGTGCCACAAAGGCCTCATCCACAAACTAATAACTGCAAAATACTGACTAAACCTCATCCAAATCATAGACTCGTATCTGAATGACCGAAAATTTCAAGTTAAACTCCATGGGCTCAGATCCACTACAAGATGTATCACAGCAGGTGTCCCGCAAGGCTCCCAATTATCGCCGCTGCTCTTCAACATTTTTATCTCAGACGTCCCAAGCACAGCATCAACCACCGTGGCTTTCTTTGCAGATGACATGGCGATATTGACCAGATCGCTGAGGCCATACCTAGCCACACAGCGACTACAAAACGCAGCAACGAATCTTGAACAATGGTTTCGGAAATGGAGAATTGACGTCAATGCAGACAAAAGCAGGGCTATACTATTTAAAAGGAAAAAAGCAAACCATCACGTGCTCAAAACTTTCTTTCTTTAAACAATTAAAAAATACCGATTACGGGATAAATATCCAAGGGATTGATGTCCATCCAGCCATAGAAGTTAGAAGTTAGAACGCTTCAGCACGGGAGTGATCGACCGTGAGATGCGGGGATTAATACTCTTTGAGGGTAATGGATGCTAGTGCTGTAGCCAATGAAGTTCTAACTGAGGTTGGGCTATTGCTGTTACCCTCTTGCCATGATCAGAGCTTTAATAGCTCAATAACACCTTATCCGTTATCCACACTGTCCTCTACAGATAACGGGGAAGGTGAAAAGCATTCTTGATTCGTCCCTTTAAGCCAGTCCTTATAAGGAATAAGGACGCTTCAGCACGAGGACTTCCAGGGTAACGAATTAACTGAGGCTCGGCTATTGCCGTTACCAGCCATGACTAGACCTTTTTGCTCAATACTACCCCATCCACACAGATTTTCTTCATTCAGATGACCGGATGAAAAGTCAAGGACTAAGTGTCCATCTTCCACTCCTTTTAAGGACTTCAGGAGGCTTCAGCACTCCGAAGGAAAGAATGAAATGCTAAAAAGTCCTTTTTAGGACTTCCAGGCTAACGAATGGCAATGCTGTAGCCAATGAAGTTTTAACTGAGGTTATTGCCGTTACCCAACCATGACTAGAACTTTTAGCTCAATAACACCCCATCCACACAGATTTTCTTCATTCAGATGACGGGATAAAGAGTCAAGGACTCAGTCCATCTCCAGTTCTTTTAAGAACGCTTCAGCACTCCCGTGTGATAAGAATAGCCCAATGTATTTCATGCATGTCGTACGAGGCGACCAAAATGGGTATCCAGGGAGGGTAATTGATGGCACCACAAAACGTAATCTGAACCCCATTGAGAATATGAGAATATATGGGACAGGTTAGAAAAACAGATCTGTGAGGAAAGTCTGAGGTAAGAAATCAGTGGCTGAAATATGTCGCGAGATGCATCTATACCGGCGTTTTCATTCCCACATTGGATGGCTCCGCAAATGAAGTTATAACTGAGGCTCGGCTATTGCTGTTACCCTCCTGCCATGATCAGCGCTTCATATAACTGAATAACACCTTATCCTTACACTGTCCTCTTGAGATAATGGGGAATATGAAAAGCATTCTTGCTTCGCCCATCTAGCTAGTCCTTTTAAGGACGCATTTATTTAACTCCCCGTGTGGGAAGGGTGTTTTCCGGCGTGGCCAGTGTGGGGCCATATAGGTGGATACCTTTCCCTGGAATATGAGCGGCTGTGCACGTTGGTAGGGTCATTTTCTATAATCACTCTCAGATCTCTCATCCCCTCTACCTCTTCCAAGATATTTCCACCCATTGTGTACTTTACATCCCATCTGTGCTTCCCAAATTTCATAACCTAACACTTTGAAACATTGAAGCGCCTGTCACTGAATGTGCCAACGCTGAATTGGATGATCTTTCGGCCACTATGGAGTGCTCTAGGGATCATTCTAATTTTTAAACGAGGATTTACTTAAAAATCGCCACTGTAACCTATGCATGTCGTAAGAAGTGACTAAAATGGATGCAGTGTTTCGCTCTCTTAGGTTTCTTCCGGAATTTTGCTCAAGGTGATGGGGTTTGCCCTTAGAGAGCAATTTGAGTCTCCGGGGAGGGTATTTTCTGGCGTGGTCCGTGTGGGGAATTGTAGGTATGCCTTTCCCTGGAATATGCGCAGCTCTGCTAGGTGGTAGAGTGAGCCTATCACTGAGTGTGCCAACGCTGAGTTGGACTATCTTTCGGCCACTATGGAGTTCTCTAGGGATCTTTATAATTTTTAAATAGGGCTTTACTTAAAAATCTCCACTCTTACCCATGCATGTCGTATGAGGCGACAAAAATGGACGCAGAGTTTGGAGAGTTTCGCATTCTTAGATTTCTTCCGGAATTTTGCACCCATTGAGGGTGGCTTAGATTTTCGGTGGGTTTGCCCTGAGAGAGCATTTTGAATCTCTCTGGGGAGGATGTTCTCTGGCGTGGCCCGTGAGGGGCCTTGTGGGTGGATGTTTTTCCCTGGAATATGAACGGTTCTGCTCGGTGGTGGTGGGGAGCCGTCACTGAGTGGAACCAACGTTGAGTTGGACGATCCTTCGTCCACTCGTAGGGAGTGGTCCGGGGGATCGTCTTAATTTTTAGAGAGGGCTTTACTTGCATACCAGCTTTACTGCAGCCAATGCATGTCGTACGAGGCGACCTCACCATTGTCATCCAGTACATGCCATCCATTGCCCTACCTGGGTACCTAGGTAGGGTAATGGATGGCAATGCTGTCGGTAATGAAGTTCTAACTGAGGCTCGGCTATTGCTGTTACCCTTCTGCCATGATCAGAGCTTTAATAGCTCAATAACAACCTATCCTTACACCGTTATTTACAGATAACGGGGAAGATGAAAAACATTCTTTTTCGCCCATCTAGCAAAAAAAAGAAAAATTAAAAAAATCTTTAACTTATGCTGATAATCTGAAAAGTCCAGTCAATCTTCACAATCGCAATTTCCAATCAATCTTACCTCAAACTCGAGCTAAAAAAATCACTAATTTACAGCACTATGATTACTCATCTGAAAAAGAGCACGTTTTCTAGCACAATAAATAAAACAAGTCTATCAAATCAAACTCACAATCAAGAATCCTCCTCCCTCACTGTAAAGGTGTGTGCAACTCGCCACAGACACCTTTGCAGTATTCTCAGGCCAGTAGGAACATTGCTACATACCAAATGGCCAGGTACAGTAGAGCTCCATGACATCCCGGTAGTTGAATCATCATGATTAGAGCTTGTCACACACCTTTACATGTTGGCTAAAAAATCACTTTGTATTAGTGCCAATCACTCTTACCTCAAACTCTAGCTAAAAAATCACTTTATATTAGTGATTTTTAGCTAGTTTGAGGTAAGAGTGATTGGCAATTGTCAATTGTCTATTGCGAAGACTGACTGGAATTTTCAGATTATCAGCATAAGTTCTTTTCAACATTTGCTCTGTGCAAGGTAAGATTTTGGTTTTTAACGCAACTTTCTCAGGTCCTCTCCTGTTCCCTGTCCTGCGCCCGTCAGTTCTTCCGCCTCCAGTACGAGATTTCGTCTGCCGGTCTACACTTGGTGGTAGGAAGGGACAAAGCAGGTCCTGAACCATATAAAACTCCCATTAAATCACAGGTAAGGCCAAGGACATGGACTCTCCATTCGAAGACCTAAATTTTAAACAACTGCTAGTAGTGTTCAGACAAGTAGGAATATTGATGGCAGGGCAAAGTACAGCTCCATAAGATCCCGGCAGTTGAACCAGAGGATTTCCACAAACCCCCCACCCCACCCCTGATCCTCTCCCCGGTACTTCTCAAGACAACACGAGAGAGAGAATGTGTCAACAGTCGACGTTCATCCCTTACTAGACACTGACGACCACCAAGTAGCAGCAGGAAAAGGCGCAGAGCCTGAAGCACCGATGGACACAGCGGCAGGGCACAAAGGAAAGAGTCCCACCTGTGGTTCTAAGAGCCAAAGAAAAATGGTTGCCAGTTGTGAAAAACACCGAAATTAAGTTCACATCGGTTAAAAACTCCGATGAAGGAGTCCGCATTCAACCCGAAAGAGCATCGGACTACCGTCGGCTTACTAAGCTCATGGACGAACTGGAAATTCCATACCATACATTTCAGCTAAAGAATGAGAAAAACTTAAAGGTTGTTGTCAGAGGTCTAGTGGAAACAACAATATCAGAAGAGATAGCCGCTGATATCAAGTCACAAGGCTTAGAGCCGATAAAAGTCCCATGCTTCTGGTTTTAGTAACTTGGAAATCAGCAAAGATCATAGAGAGATTTATTATCTGAAGACTATTTGTAATCTAGTAATAAAGACTGAACCACTCAGAAGGAAAACATCTGAAGGACAATGCCCGCTGCCAGAAATACGGGCAATCGCAGAAGCTCTATAGAGCAGACTACAAATCCATAAAGTGCGGAGACAATCACCCCCTCCAATACATGTTCCAAATCACGCACTACTCCCACTAAGTGCGCAAATTGTGGTAGTCCGCATCCGGCGAACAACAAAGGTTGCACACTCCACCCATCTAACCTGATGAAAGCTAGGGAAACAGGAGTCCCATCAGCCCAGAAGCGTACAATACCTTCTGCAACAGAAAACCCTCTGGGACTACTACAACTAATAGATCGTACGTTTCAGTGGTTTCATTGCACACAAAACCGCAGAACCCGTTCCAAGTAGTCCAAATTCGGCTGCAATTCTAGCCGCTACCTTAGGAGAGATGTTAACTGCTTTCAGCTAAACAAACCCCAGCCAGAGTGATACAAACTATTCCTGAAAAATACCCAAGTCATATATATTCTCAATACTTAATGGATAATCTGACTCTCTCAATTAATTCCATACAGATTGCATTCTAGAATGCTAATGGTCTCAGTATAAACTCCTGGAGCTACAAGAATTTGCGGACGATTTCAGAATTGATATTCTCTTAATTAATGAGACCCATCTTCGGCCCTACGATAACCCTTAGATATTTATTCGCTACTCAGAAATGTCACTCTCAATGCCAGAGGTGGCGGCACAGCTATTTTTGTCAAGATGTTATATAGAGCTTATAGCACTATATTACCCCATGCATACATTTTCTTCTACAGATAAAGGGGAATATGAAAAACATTCTTGCTTCACCATTCTTGGTAATATAATAAATAGCAATGAATAGCCAATGAAGTTTTAACGGCGGATCGGTTATTGCCGTTATCCCGCCAAGACCAGATCTTATAGCTCAATAACACCTATCCATACATTTTCTTCTACAAATAAAGAGGAATATGAAAGCATTCTTGCTTCACCTATCTAGCCAAAAAAAAAAAAAAACATATTTACATATTTTATTTTATATAAAATTTATATATTTTATTACATATTTTATATAAAATATAACTGAGGCGATTTTCATTTGTGTAGCAATGGTCAAATATGAAGTTTTGTTTTTATTCTTGTACTACATAAAATGCTCCATAAATATTTTAAAAATAATAAATTTTAATAGCGTCTCATAAAAGGCGAGATGTTCAAGAGCACATTCACTCTCGCACATCGTCGAAGTGTGTTTACGGTAATGTCTTAAGAAGCCGTGATATTTGTCATGAAGACAGATTCGAATGTCTTGATGGGAATACTGCATGTGTCACTCATCAAACATTCAGGATCCCCCAAACAGAATAGAAAAGTTGGGGAAAGAAAAATAACCTTCCGCACACGAAGAAGTGAGTACTCCGGAAACCGCTAGAACATGAAGGTCACCTTGGTAACCGTTAGCGTTACAGATTCTAGGAAGATAAAAAAAAAAAAAAAAAAAAGGATAAATTGTTTCTGTGTGAGACGTTTTCTTGTGCATTGGATCGTATTGGGTAACAGCAAATATACATCAGTAGTTACGGCTCTGGCAAACGCCTGATATAAATTCTCACTTACAACTACTAAATGTTTAACTTTACTTACTTTCTGTCCCAGAGTGTGTCAAATAAACAACATTTAATCTTTCGTTTTTCTCTTTCTGATTGTTTCGAAAAGATACTGGTTTTGATATTTTAGATAGTTCATCGAAATGCCCCTAGGTGGCAATATGTATATTTAAAGTATGCCATTTTTTTTTCCACGTCTGATTTGTTTTAAAATGGAAGCCTACAAATAATACTGATGTAGGACCGCAATGACAGAATATTATGACTATCGACAACCAAGTTTCGTTGAGTATAATTTATCATAACGCCCATAAAAAAAAGTTATGAAGGACAATTACTTTTCAGAGGAAAATTATAGTATGTTAAATGAATTATTTTATATATTGGAACCTCCCCATTGTGGGCATCATATCCTAACCGTCAATACATTCATCAAGAAAACCATCTCCTATTCTTTTCTTTTTTTTAATTTTAATGTTTATTGTTCTTTTCGCAAAAGATTTCAAATTCCACAGTCACATTAATTACTTCCTCTTTTACCTCTTCTGTTCTTCTATACCACAATACTTTAATTATTATAATTATCATTTCATTTTGCTGCTCAAGTCATTGAAATGAATATAGAAGCGATCAAGTGCCTTTTTCGAAGAATTTTACGTGTTTAAAAGAGGAAACGATTATCGACTCATGTAACCATTGATAGAGTTCCTAGTTTTTTAAGCCTTTATTATATTCAGATTCAGTTTTTTCTTGAATTCACAAAGAAATTAGCAACCACCTAATTAACAATCAAACTCCTATTTTCAGATATAAAAATCTCCAATGGAGGAGAGGTAATTAGTAATTCATTTTAGTGTATCATTTGTCTCGCAATGCATTCAGAAAATGTCCAACCATTATTTTACATAAAAGTTATCGCACTAGTTAATTTAGTTCTTCTAGTTAGTTAAGTTTAGTTTATTCTAGTTAGTTCATAAGTTTCTTCGTGTTAATTAGCTAACTTGTTTCTTCTGTCTCTTCAAAGATAATGTACTATAATGGTTGAATAATCTTTCATATATGAAATTCCTATAAAAAGTCTAAAAAAGATTTAAATTTCATGGTTTTAACCTGAAGCTAGTTTCGGTTATTTTCTGAAGATTAAAGACAGAGTCATAAATATTTTGAACTGTCACATATCCAATAATATCTCAGTAATACTTCGTTTGGTTTATTTTGATAGCACATTAAACAACTAAGGCTATTGACCACTCTTCCATATGCGATCGGCTGACCAAACTTCGGGTAAAATAAGATTTATAAAAGTTTATCTCATGTTATTATGAGACTTTATCTCAGCTTTAACGGAAGGTCAAATGATACATCTTCACAGATGAACTATGGCGGTCCTCCTCGGAGAGACAGGGGAAGAAAATTTCTGAAAAGGCTCCAGCTCGGGGTCACTAAATATGACACGTTTTCAAATCACTTCACCTTCTACCACTAGTACGTATGGCCCTCGTGTTGCTATTTTATCCAGAATAAAATTTCACTTTTAAATCCATTGCTATTTCAGTCGGCCAACTTGTCACCTCCCAATAAATAGGTTCGGATTTCGAACACACTGATGTGATTTGGATATTTGTGAATGTCTTGAAACAGCAAATGATTTTATCGACGATGTGAGACCGCCACCATCCGCTACTGGTGGCACGAAATAACATGAAAGGTATCATATTTCGTCTCCAGAGTAGAGATCCTGGATTATCTAACATTTAACCTAACTAAAGTACCAAGAGGGACTAAACGTTTCTAAATTTTTCAGAGTTGGCGTAAAAAATAATTAAAATAAACTGGTTTGTCTCACTCTCTATCTCTTGGATATGACGTTACATGTGAATTTAGCCAAAGAGTTATCCAATTTCATTGCTTGGTGTGGCATCACCTCCCCACTTATTGGAGTCCTGAATTAGCAGGGTTTTAGAACCAGGTAAAATGAAAAAAAAAATAATAATAATAATAATAAAACATTATATAGGAATAAATTAGTAACACACGCTGGCAATGAAGTACTATAGGTTTATACCTTTCGTGGGTGTATGCTACATAAAAATATCTGTTCATATTTTATTCTTATACTTGAACATAAGCACTGAAACAAGTATTCAAGTGTGGTCGCTGTAGCGGATCAATTTTCTCCATTTCTTGCCTAAGTCCATGTTCTGCTCTAGTCCGAGGTCTTGGGGGATCCCTCTCAAGCTGATCAACCATCGTTGTCTAGGTCTCCCCCTATCCATCCTGATTGGATCCTCTTATTTGGTTCTAAGTCCAAATATCCATTATTTTTGACACGATTCTAGATATGTGAATCTAGACAATTTTTGCATGTCTATGCCCTGTAGTGTTAAACCTCCTGCTGCTTCCCTACAAGATATGTACTCTGTCTTATTGTTACTGTTCCTCAAGCCACTATCTTCCAAAGCTTTCCTCCATTGTTCAAATTTGTCTTCTGCTTCCTGCTAAGACTGTGCAATTCACTCACAGCATCAGCAAACATTTTCGTCCAGAGTGATTCAGTTCTTATCTTCTCTGTCAACGCATCCAAGAACATGACAAATAAGAAGGAGCTCAAAGCTGACCCTTGATGAATCTCCACTTTTACTGGGAATGCTTCAGTGGTTCCTATTTCACATCTTACTCCCTTGTTTTTCTACCGTCATACATAATATTTTGTTTACTTTACGCTTGGATTTGAACATCCAAATTGGTAAGAAAGTACAAAGGACTTCCTAAAATCAACCTATGATAGGTAGATTGAAATTTAAAACCAAAATTGGCAGCGAGGGAAAATATATGATGATATTATGACATTATGACAGATTGATTTTGAATCCTTGCCACTTTACTTGGAATACGTCTTCGCATAACGCATAACGTTACTGGCTGGATGGGTGAAGCAAAAATGCTTTTCTTTTTCCCCTTTATCTCTGTAAGTGATACTGTGAATGAGGTATTATTGAGCTACCTGCTCGCCCTCTTGGGAATACGTCTTCGAAATGTTTATGTTACTAATCATGAAAACTTATCATTAAATTACTTTGGTGTGACAAATAAATAAAAACGAAAAATTTTTAAATGATCACATATATGTAAGTAAGGAAAATTTTAAAAAAAAATCATATAAAGATTTTAAAAAATCAAATTATATGATATCACGTCATGACAGATTGATTTCAAATCCTTGCCACTTCACTTGGGAGTATGTCTGCAAGTTCTTAAAAGAGCTGGACGATGGACTGAGTCCTTGACTCTTTATCCCGTCATCTGAATGAAGAAAATCTGTGTGGATGGGGTGTTATTGAGTTAAAAGCTCTAGTCATGGCTGGGTAACGGCAATAGCCGAGCCTCAGTTAAAACTTCATTGGCTACAGCATTGTCATTTGTTACTCTGGAAGTCCTAAAAATATAAGGACTGGCTTAAAGGAGCGAAGCAAGAATGCTTTTCATCTTCCCCGTTGTCTGTAGAGGACAGTGTAGGGATAAGGTGTTATTGAGCTATTAAAGCTCTGATCATGGCAGTAGGGTAATAGCAATAGCTGAGCCTCAGTTAGAACTTCATTGGCTACAGCATTGCCATCCATTACCCTCCAAGGGTATTATTACCGCATAATCACCGCATCTCACGGTCGATTAACCTCTGCTCCCTCCCAAATACGTCTTATCCTTATAAGGACTGGCTTATAAAGGGGCGAAGCAAGAATGCTTTTCATCTTCCCCTTTATCTGTAGAGGACAGTGTAAGGATAAGGTGTTATTGAGGCTATTAAAGCTCTGATGTTGGCTGGAGGATAACAGCAATGGCGAGTCTCAGTTAGAACTTCATCGGCTACAGCATTGCCATCCATTACCCTCCAGGGGTAAAAGGGTATTAATCACCGCATCTCACGGTCGATTATTCCTCTTTCTAATCTCTTCCCTCCAAATACGTCTGCCTTAATCCTTATAAGGACTGGCTTAAAGGGGAGAAGCAAGAATGCTTTTCATCTTCCCCGTTATCTGTAGAGGACAGTGTACGGATAAGGTGTTATTGAGCTATTAAAGCTCTGATCAAAGAAGGAGGGTAACAGCAATAGCCGAGTCTCAGTTAGAACTTCATTGCCATCCATTACCCTCCATTATTGGATTGAATGAATCAATCACTGTCTCCTCAGCCAAATACGTCTGCAAAATGTTTATGACCCTAATCACGAAAACTTATCATTAAAATATTTTGATGTGACAAATAAATAAAAACGCAAAATTGTAAAATAATCAGTAAGTAAGGAAAATTTTTAAAAAATGATATAAATATTGATCAGAGATTTCCAAATATCAATGAAGGAACATAGTTCCTAATAATAGGTAATACATTCACTGAGTTTCTCTTTATAAGTAACATTTTAATCGCTATATTCGTGAAGCTATATTTTTCTATTTATTCGCGTAGAGACAGTTAAACATCAATTACCTATACGTATTGCAAGCAGGTATCAAAATACACGTATTGAACATTTCAATTTCTTTTGCAGCAGTCAGGTTTTTCTGATACCCTGTACTACTCATCAATTCGTGCTTATTTATTTTTTATTTATTTGTTTATTATTTTGTTTTTTCTTTTTTTGCTTGCAATATGACTACGATTTTGGTTTATCGAAATTACAAATCAAGAAAGGAGATTCGCATATCCACTTGTTATTATATATGAAATCATATCTGATCGTACGGCTCTAACTTGGTCCATCGCCTTTCTCCTATAAATCATTCGGAGTCCACGGCTGCTGTTTAGAGCAGTCTGGCATTTTAACCATTGTAAACTTCTGCGCACATACCTACTTTAAAAAAAATCACCTAATAACTACGAATCCATTGTAAATTTTACATAGACGGATTCACTAATCAAGGATGATTATTCTGAGTTTAGAATTAATGCTAATTATGATATTAATTTATCTATAAATTATTTATGTCCAGATCACGTAATAATACCGATTAGTTAAAAATAATGGAAATATAGCAGCTTTTGTTTTATTATTTCATAGAATGTTTGTTTCTTTGTATTTCACATGCCTGTTTATGTCATATTCGATTTATTTTGTATTTTTATAGGAATTTTAATGAAGTTTTCTTATTATATTATTTACAATATATAATTTTGTATACTGTATATTGTTTTATCTAATTTGTCAGGGTGGTCTGATTGAAAGGCCTCCGTAGTTCAGTCAGTAGAAACGAAGTCGTTTGGTCGGAAAAGCCTGGGTTCGTTCCTCTCCGTGATGTGAGGAACCTTTATCTGATGTCTTTAGACTAAAGGTTAGTTAGCCGGTCTCATACGGAGGTGGGGCAGGTTCAACCAGAAAACTGGGTTTTTCGTCCCTCAGAACAGGCAAATGAAATTATTTTTAAAACAGACATCAACAAAATCATTTCAGGATCACAGTAATGAAACACAATACTTCAATATCAGGTTCGAATATTGTGCTTGTGCTAAACCACAATAATGGCTAAAATGACGTTCGTTCTATCCTGCAAATATTTTCGGATCCTAGTTAATTGTATCATATAAGAATAATATTGTAGAGTGATCAGGTAGTTTGTTGTTATATGAAAAGGAAAACTCCTACCTGAGGTTCTCGATATTTCTCTCAACCTTCAAGTCTGGGTCCCACCTAAAGCTAAAGCTGCACCATAGTGTACAGCTATGACCGAAACAGGAGTTAGTAAACATATCTTACGTAACTCAAGTTCATTTTGAATGTTGTCTACAGGTCTTCTCTGCTCTCCTCTTCCTGATGATGTAAAACGAATTAAGAAATTCTATATTTTTAGAAGTACTTTTCCTTAATTTTAATACATAATAAAGTATATGTTTTAATTTTTTAAAATTTTTTTACTTCGCTACTTTTACCTTTTATTTTTATACATTTTTACTTTTTTTTAATTTTTTTACTTCGTTATTTTTACTTTTTTATATTTATTTATTTTTTAGATTTATATTCATACTTTTGTGAATCCCACGTATAACAGATTGGAATTCTGTCATAAATAAATGTCGTGGATGGGCAGTGAGTTACTATTATATTTATTAAATTGTAAGTTATATTTATGCTTTTTCTTCTAAAATATATTTTGTGCTAAATATTAAATGTAATGTATTAAGTAATTAAACAGTTAGAATTTTTTAAGTTTTACAAAATTTTATTGACGAAAATCAAAGTTTTATAAGTACACCTTTTCCTTTAATTTAAAGATAATTTATATCTAGTCACGGACTAGATATAAATAATTTTATATATAAATATAATTTTATATAAATATAATATTATTTATTAATTTTTTATTATATAAATAATTTTATATAAATATAAAATTATTTATATATAAATTTTATATATAAATATAAAATTATTTATATTTACATAATTATATTTTGCTTTTTGTCATTTACATTTATATTTCATTTATGATTAAAGAGTTAATTACAAATTCATCAAATCAATTATTGAAAAATGCAGAAAAAGAAAAAAGAAAACATTGGATAACAGATGAAATACTTAGCCTTATGGATGAAAGAAGAAAATATAAAAATGCTGTTAAAGAAGAAAATGTGGCCAAATACAAATATCTTAAAAATCAAATTACAAGAAAATGTAGACGTGCCCAAAAAAGAATACCTAGAAGAACAGTGTAATAACATAGATGAATTATTTAAAAAAGAAAACATAGAGAAAGCCTATAAAGAAATTAACAAACTGACTTTCAAATTTAATAAGAACAGTAAAAACAATGCCATCAAAGATGAAAATGGAAAATTACTAATAGAATCTGAGGATATATTAATGGAATGGAAGAATTATCTTGAAAATCTCTCTATAATGGCAACGAACTTGATGTTGATATCAGCATAGAAAATCAAAATGAAGATAATCTAGGAACCCCAATAATGCGAGAAGAATTTGATAAAGCACTGTCCGAAATGAGTAATGAAAAAAAGTCCAGGTGTAGACAATATTCCTATAGAACTGCTACAATATCTAGGTGATGAGACAAAAACCTTACTCTATCAATTAATAGTCCAAATCTATGATAGAGGAGAAATACCAAAGGAGTTTATGAAATCAACCATAATACCAATACCAAAAAAAGAATAATGCAAACATATGCAGCCAATTTAGAACAATAGCTTTAATCCCACATGTTAGCAAAATTCTGCTAAAAATTATTCAAAATATAATTTATTCAAAAATAGATTGTCTATTGGATGAAGACCAATTTGGATTCAGAAAGAATAAAGGAACAAGAGAAGCAATACTCTGTTTAAGAACAATAATAGAGAGAAGATTAGACCTTGGTCAAAATACTTACATTTTGCTTCCTTGATTTAGAGAAAGCGTTTGATAAAGTAAACCAGCAAATACTCCTAAATTGACTAATTAATATCGGCATAGATTTGAGGGATATGAAAATAATTTATCAAATTTATAAAAATCAAAATGGACGGATTAAAATCAATGTTAAGGAGAAAATAATAAATACTAGGAGTGGAGTAAGACGAGGATGTATACTTTCACCACTTTTATTTAATTTATATATTGAAAAGGCCATTCAGGAAACTAAAGATAAAATAAATAGGGGCATAAAGATAAATGGTGAGCAAGTCATGTGTATAAGATTTGCTGATGACATGGCCCTTGTAGCAGAAAACAGAAGAACGTTACAAACAACGCCAGAATTACTAAATAATAACTTTGAAAAATATACAATGAAAATCAACACAGATAAGACTAAAATCATTGTTACAGGCAAAATCCCTATCAATATAGAGCATATAGACATCAGCGAGAAATAATTAAAACAAGTGAAAAGCTTTGAATATTTAGGAAGCCTAATAACAGAAGATGGCAGAACAACAGAAGACATAGGATCCAGAATAAACAACGCAAAAGCCCAATTCTCTAAGATGAAAAGCATTTTAACAGGAAACCTCTATCTACATTGAAAAAAAAAATTAGTAAAGACATTGATATGGAGCATTGCACTGTATGGATGTGAAACCTGGATTCTGGGCAGAGAAGATGTAAGAAGATTGAAGGCTTTTGAAATGTGGTGCTAGCGCCGCATGAGCAAAATAAAATGGACAGAAAAAAAATCAAACGAACAAGTCCTGAGAGAGAGAGAGAGAGAGAGAGAGAGAGAGAGAGAGAGAGAGAGAGAGAGAGATAAACGAAACAAGAACTCTAATAAAATCGATCAAAATTAGAAGGGATAGTTGGTTTGGACATATACTTCGACATGATGGACTTGTGAAAAGAATAACTGAAAGCAAAATAGTGGGGAAAAGAAGAATAGGCAGACCAAGGAAAAGCTTTCATGACCAAGTCAAAGACAGCACGGGTTTGAGGAGTTACCAGGAGGTTAAGAAGAAAGCCAATGTCAGAGCGAAATGGAGGAAATTGCTGCTGAGCTACCAGTCCCAAGACTGATGCAACTGATGATGATGATTTATATTTCAATCTGTAGTTCATTTTCTCAAATTATATTTATAGTTCATTTTTTGTTATGGATTCATTTCACTTTTTAACATTGCTATTTTTTGAATCAATAATAATAATAATAATAATAATAATAATAATAATAATAATAATAATAATAATTTTGTCTGTGAGTGGTATTTCTGCTTTCTTCCTCGAAGCCTCTGCCGAGCTTATCTGAGGAAGATAACAGATGGCGGTGGTTTCGTGGTTTTATTTCAATATCCGCGTCGCAAGTCAGGTGTCGATTTAACTGTTTATGTGCTTGGAAACTTATATATGAAGATATTCATATGTATTTATTTTTTATAAATGCTTTTCACTCGGTTAACGTGTTGAGGCGAGTACACGCAACCCCAGACTGCTTGAACACGGTTTAACTTTTTTTTTTGCAGGGGGGGATTGGATTTGGATATGGCGTGTTCGTGTCATTCTAATGGTGTTTGAGAGGGATTTGATATAGGTGTGTGTGTGTGAGAGAGAGAGAGATTTCTCTCTAATTTTCAGTCTCGCTATAATATTTATATAGCATCTATTTCAGCTCTCTGTAGGATCCCACGTTTCTGTCTTCGAATGGCAATTTGTTTATCATGTCAGTTATGTAGAAGTTTCGGGTGGATTTTCCGTAGTGATTGTTGTACTTACATGTTATGTAGTATGTTGACTGGGGGTCTTGTTATCTGATATGTTGTGGTTTCTCTGTTGGTTGAACTGAAGTAATGTTTTTAACATGACTGCAGCGACATAAGTGTTTCACCTTAAATATTTCGTGTTCTCTCCTTGCTGCCAGTATTAGCATGGACTGTTTTCTCTTTGTTCGCAGAATATCAGTTTTACCATTTTGCTTTGCAATGATTGTAATCTGTTGAGTTTGTAGTCTGCGCAGAATGGTATGTAATTGCGTATCTTAAAAAGTTTTCACATAATGATTTATAGATTAATATTTTTATGAGTGTGTCAGAGCAATGTCTTTCAATCGATATAGTTTGCTTGTTATTATCCTGGGTTTGTTGTGTAGGTAGTTTGTATGGCTATTCCAACTTCGATCAGCATCGAAGTGAAGTCCAAGATAGCGTGTTGTTTTCACCTATGTGATGGTTGTGGTTTTAGGTTCTGTGCTTTGTGTATAGGAGGATGAATGTCGGATAGTGAGATATTTAGTTTCTATGGGCAGGGTTTGGGGGGTTTTTGAATATCATTAGATTTGTTTTTCCAGGATTTATATATATGCCGTTTTCGGTTAACCAGTCAGTGAATCAGATTGATGTTGTGTTTCATATTTGTGTGAGCGATATTTGCGTGGTTGTGAATGGATACTATGGCAGTGTCGTCTGCGTATTGGAAGATTTTGGTTTTTAGGGCAAGGTGGCTTATGTCGTGGGTGCATATATATGTTGAACAGAATGGGAGACAGAACAGTCTCCCATTCTGTGGTACTCCACAGGTTACCGGTACCTCTTTGCTGTGAGCGGATCCTAGACGTTATTTCAAGCGAGGAGGAAATGCTTAAAAAAATATTATTCATTAATTATATCAAAATAAATTACATTTTTATGGAAATTTTAATTATATTTTATAGATTGATCTTAAACAAATTATTTATAATCACTTATTTGTTATTATTCCTTAAGATCGTATTTTATTCTGATCCTAGTTCTAACAAGTAGTTTAGCGTAAACAAGTAAAACTTGAACTTGCGTGAGTTTACTGTTTATTTACAGGATGACGCGCGTTTGAATTTGTTTAATCTTGTTCAAACTCGCATTTACTCTAAACATATATAAGAAAATCTGCTGCAGTTTTTAACTTTATTCTATATTCTACTTACAGTGCAGGTACTGTATCGTATCACTAATCAAAAAGGCATCAGTTGTAAGTTTTTGTAATTAGACATAGGACAGTAAAGTGCAGTGCATCAGTAATAACAAGAACAAGAAGTAAATTTGAATTTGAACTAAGATCTAAGGTAAGTTATTCATTCTTTCTCGTACATTTAACGTAATATATTTCTTAATTTTTAATTTTGTTAAACTGTCATGAAAAAAGTAAAGTTTCACGCTTTTAGATATTTCGCTAAAGAAATTAATATATATATATATTTAATAATTTGACATTTTCTTTTAATATTAATTTTTATTTAAGTTAGTAAATTTATACTTGGAATGCTCATTCTAAAAATTGTGTTTTGTACTAACGTTTTTTATTAATACAGTAAAACCCCGTTTTTACGTTCCCGCAATTTACGTTTATCTGCCATTTACGTCATTTTTCGTTGGTCCCATCTTAAGGCTTATTCTCACGATGTATTGTTTTCCCGCCATTAACAACTTGACGTGGACGTTATTTCCCGTGATTTGCGGTTTTTTTTCTCGGTGGCAATACCGATTTTCTAATCGATTTCAGCGGAAATCTGCGCATTTCTGTTCTCAGGTGGCTTTGCTTTCGGCTGTAGTTTCGTTTCCGCCAGCACGGTGACTTGCGCGCATGCAGCAGTACTGTAGTGATGAGCGATACCGTGATTTTTCAATCACAGTACGAATTGATATTGCAGAATTTCGGCAACGTAATTTAGCGCGTGAAAGTTGCTTTGCGGTGGTGGATTATCCATGTTAGTAACATGGAGAAAAAAGACAGAAAATGTATTTCAGTAGAAGAAAAGATGGCATTTCTGCGACGTGTAAATTGGCATTCCGGAACACGTGTGCATTTAGCAAAAGATCTTGGACTCTCCGTGTCCACTTTGAACACGATAGTAAAAAAACAGGTCAAGCATTGAACTCAATGCAAAGCAATCCGGCGCTATGTCAAAAAAAAAAAAAAAAAAAAAAAGCAAAAACAATCAACAATTAAAGATTTTTTTAAATAGATAAATATAAGTACATTGTAAATTCGTTTATTTTCAGTTATTAAATTTTGTAATCTAGTATGTATACTCACATAATAGCAGTAAGTCATCTTTTAGCCTTTTTTAATGTTTTTTACATTTCCTGCTATTTGCACTTTATTCCATCAGTCCCCTGAAAAGTGTAAAAAAGTGGTTTTACTGTATTATAAAAAAATATACCTAATTTCGAATTTTATTTTACTTTCGAATTTTATTTTACGTTCGAATTTTACTGAATTATAATAAAATTTATTATAATTGAGTATTTTTTCTATATAAGTGCAATTCGCAAATGATTTTCTTGCCAAATAACATAAATTATTTTATTTTTTCCAAATTATTTTTGTTGTTTTTGTTTTTTGTACCCTTCTTGTTTATTGTTTTTTTATAAATTTTGTTTTGTAATTTCTGCTTTTTGTTCAATAAACTTATAATTGATATATTTCTTATTTCATTTTTACACACTGATACGTTTTTATAAAGTGATTTTTTATTGGGGGGGGTGGAAGAGTGGTATAGGGGCGAGAACTAAAGTTTTGCACATGGGCGCTGGATATTACTGCGCGCCCCTGAGTCAGTCTATTAGTTTTTGAATAGGATCTCATTTTTCGATGGTAAGTTAACTATTTAATAATCACTAATGCGGGATTTTGCAATTTTTAATCCACAAGATATCTTGCCTATATTATCGACGTGTTAAGCGGGCCAAGAAATAAATAATTAGGAAATACGTTAATAACCTGCTCTTAACCTAAAAGCGCCCATTTTCCGAAGAACACACTTACTTCAATCATATGATATATTCACTCATAGATTTGGTGAGTTTTTCAGTAATTCTAATTTTCCAATCCCATAATGTTTCATGAATTAAACTTGTGTAAAAATCACATAGTCTGCATTTATAATCTCCCAAAATGATTGTTAAAAAAAAAAATTGAGACGTTTTTACATATATTACGATAATAAAAATAAACTTCGAGAGTATGTCGCTTCATTAGCTTTTCTCTACATACTATGAAGAACTTTCGTGTGTTTAACAAACTCACTAAGGCAAATGTAGATTAACACTTCCGTTTCCATGACAACCGTAGATTCTACTTGTGTAATTGACAAAGTAGTCATGGTACGTTGCATTGCCACTATATCTAGATATTTTACGACCTGTTCGAAATTAATACTTGTTCCACAAATATTAATCTGTGAATATTTGCGGCACAGGTTTTTTTCTAATTTCCTGTGTTTCTAATTTCATTTAACCACATTTAACTGTGGTTAAATAAAATTAGAAACACAGGAATCGCGTGAATTTCAATATAACATTTAAAAATAACCTTTTTAATATAACATTAAAAAAATAGACACTATTTTAGCATGTTACGCGCGATGAAAGTACAGCCATATTTAAATAAAGTTCTTCGGAGTAAGTTATTGCTGCAGTTGTTGAACTTGTAATAAGAATGAAGAGGACTATAACTCGAAAATTAATTTCTACATTTCTACTAAGTTTATATAAGCTTCTGGTAAATTTCAAGAATTCTTCGATAGTAGAGAATATTTAATATATTTAATGAAAATGTTCATAAGCTAATCATTTCTATTCATGACATCCGCATAATGTCTTTCGCTTTCTACGCAGATTTCGATTATTTCAGATGTATAACATGATAATTTCTAATCATCGAGGAATTAGGAGTGCATTTAGTTAAAATGAAAGTTATCGCAATATTCTTCCAGATTTTAGTGATTGCCTCATATATGAATAGACTGTCGTTTTTATTTTATGCATTTTTATTGGAGAAAGGATTAAATAATTCGTAAGGCGTATATTGTGTAAACTAGGAACATTCTTCCTTATACGAGGATTAACTATACAGGAGTGAAGTGTTGCACTTTCAAGATGATGGAATATATCGATTATTTATTTATTTTATTTTTTTTGTCCATCGCAACAAATATGATTTTAAAATTTCTCATCCATAAGTGCTACAAAATATTTTGTTTTCATTACTGTGTTTTGTTAAAAATATTTTTTTAAAACTTATTCTCGGTGTGTCTTAGCGCCAGCGAGCTTCACCTTTAGGTGGTAGTTTTATTTCCTCACGCTTGCAATTATTTATTCTACATAACAATGTCAAGTGAGCAAGGAATATGATATAATATACTTTTAGTTGTTTTTGAGTAATTAAAAAACAACAACACATCATTACTGCCATACAAATCGTTGTTTGCAACTTGGTAAAATCAAAAGATCATATTTCTATTCCCAAAAATTGGGGGGGGGGATGGACTTAGTCCTTGACTCTTTATCCCCTTCATCTGATTGAAGAAAATCTGTGTGGATGGGGTATTTGAGTAATTAAAAAAAAACAACTGACATTGTTACTGCCATACAAATCGTTGTTTGCAACTTGGTAAAATAAAAAGATCTTATTTTTTTTATTCGCAAAATTTTTTTTGAGGGGGACTTAGTCCTTGACTCTTTATCCCGTCATCTGATTAAAGAAAATCTATGTGGATGGGGTATTATTATTTTATTAAGCTAAAAGCTCTACTCATTGCTAAATAACGGTAACAGCCGAGCCTCAGTTAAAATTTCATTAGCTACAGCATTGCCAACCTATTAGTCACCACCATACCTATTTCCAAAAATCACTCGCATTACTTTTATTTAGTTAAAATGATTTTTAAAAAAATTTAAAATTTATATATAATTAAAAACAAAAACAATTTAAATAAGCTATATAACTTAAAATGATTAATTAACATTTTTAATTATAGATACCATATAATTACATGGTAATTATAAGAAATTTTCATAATTTATCATAAATATATACGACTTTTTAATTTATAGGCTATATTAGTAATGTTATTAATTAATGATTTTCTTAATTTATATAGACTGTACCATTTTGCAATAATTACAGAAAGAAATTTATATATGGAAATATATATGGAAATATAATAATAATAATAATAATAATAATAATAATAATATAAACACACTTTTGCAAATTATTTTTCTTTTTAAAGTTATTTCTAATTGACTTCCATATTAATATACCAAAAGGAAATTTGAAGCGCCTCCTAACTTATAATTAAATAATTAAATAAAAGATAATTGTTTCAAATTTACCTTGGTTATAATAAGCTAAAATTATTTTAATAATAGTACTATTTCTGCATTAATTAATTTATCTAAGAAGAATAGGATTATTTGCAATTTTCACATTTATTTCTAACTGATAACTGATTTCCACATTAATTTGGGAATGATAGAAGTCTGGTTTCCATCATCAGTAATATACGAAAGAAACAGAATTTTTCCTCTAATCTATGATCGTCTGCAATAATATTGTTTCATTTACCTACATTGTAAGAATTATACATTTCTACTGCTTAATTTATTAAGGAATTAATTTTGTACCTCATAGGAAATCCTATCATTGATTTAATGTTCACATCTTAATGGATTGTTTTTCAACTTTTAATTTTTTAAGCGACGTAGAATACCTTGAAATTAATTATAATAAAAAAGAAATATAAAATAAAAAAAATATAAAATTATGAAAGAAATATTTAATATAAATATATTAAATATATATGGATCATCATCATAGAGCTAATTACGGATGTAGACCATATTGGTCTGTTCCAGTGGGCTCATTATCCATCTAATATCCTCTTTTGAGATCTACCCGGTATTCTTTTTTCCAGTTGGTTTATATTTTATTAATTGTTCAAGATATAGAATGTTGGCCATTCGGTTTAAATGTGTTATCGAATTTTGTTTATAATTGTTTAGTTTTTCTTCTATTGATTTTATTTTTAGTTTCTTTTAAAATATCTTCGTTCGTGTTTGGTCTAATTATGTGTATTTTGCAGTTCTTCTCGTAGATCTCATTGAAACCAAATTTCTCTGTCATATAATAATGTGGGCACTGCTAAAGTATTGTATATTTTCAAGTGTTTCTTTTCGTACATATTTGGATTGAGTATTCAATTTATTAGGCCTATAGTCCGTAAAAAGTTTGAAGTTTATAATTGTTTGTCTTTTCCCCCCATCATACGATATTTATATTTCACATCCAAGATAACTGTATTTATCTGTTCTATTATTTTATTATTAGTAACTATTTTACTTCTAACTGGAGTTTGTTCACGAAATGCCATTGTTTTAGTTTATCTATGGATATTTTCATTCCAGACTTTTACTATAATGTTGAAATTATATATTGCTCTATATTAATTGTCTTCCGTATCTGATATTATTACCTGATCATCTGCAAATAATAGCGTATTTATTTTTTTTATTCCGGGAAATTTCTATACCTGGATTGTTTAAGCTTACATTACAGCCCGAAATAATTTGCAGTTATTTTGGGCTATAATGAAAGCTGAGCCATTGAACGTATTCTGAATTTTTTTGCCTTGTACTGTTGGAAGTTTTTCCACTTGGTTATACTATAAATTAAAGATACGAAGAAATCGTATACTTGGTTTAATCCAGAGTATTTAGGATTAATCAAAGTATATAATTTCTTGGCATATTTAATTTATAGCATAACAAGTGGAAAAACGTCCAGCATTTAATCCTGAGTATTTTAATAATAAGTTGTGACACCTTTTGGTTACTCGTATATAAAAATATGACCATAACTTGAAATGGAAATGTTAGAATGGAAAATAGGGACGCTTTCCATTCTTCGAAAGCCATAGTTGCTTAAAACCATAATCTTTCCTGCTCAGTTGTACATAATAAATATTACAGACATCACAGAAGCTGAAGAAAAGCAATTAAATTACATAGTAAATCTATGCAATTGTTTGGTCCAGCCGATACCAAGAAGTTAAAAAGGAATTTCGTCAATTAACAAAACAGCATGAAGGATTTGTACTTCCAGTCTTAAAATTCTGCTATTTAAGCAATGCAGCTTCAAAAATCCATAAAATATTGCAGACTAATCACACATGTGCAGACCTTCTCCGGTACTACTTGGGTTTTTCATCTTCCCCTGTTTGGCGTTAATGATTATAAAGGTCCAAAAGCTGAGATTGTTCCTGAATACTATAACACTCTCTGCTTAACTCTAAGGCTGCTAAAACACTCTGGAATTGACATTCTTTCCATTAAAAAAAGTAAAATTTGGTTATAAAGAAATCTTTAATCTCTTTCGTTGCGAAGTTCCACAGTTGGATACTGACAACAATATTTTGTTTCATAACTTGATGAAGTTCCAAGGGAAAAAAATAAAATAAAGTGGAAAAGTAAAATAATTACAGTATATAACAGAGGCATAGGAGGAATGTGTACACCTATAATCATTATTTTCTTTCTTTCTCTGAAGAGATTACGGAGCTGGTTTACAATAGAGACTATATGAACAAGAAAGTCCAATTTCTGGTAATGTTACGTAAGATATTTATTTTCATCCTGTCTTTGTAAAAAAGAGAGGGGAAAAAAACGTTATCTTATAAATTGTCTACAAAATCGACGACACTTCTCAGTTTCATGTTCTCTCTGTATTACTAAAACAAAATTTAATTATTAGAAGCGACTGCTGTGCTATTAAGTACACTTGGAATCCCTTTGCTAAAGCTGCAGTATTGGCAGTTTCTTGGCAGATGTTGCCATTTTTCAGCAGGTGCTTTACCATCCTGCCTCTTTTTTTTTTCTGAAGTTCGTGAGATCACATCCCTTGCCAATGTTAATCAGCAACTTTAAATGAACAATACATACATCACATCTCCAGAATCATACATACATAGATACATACACCCAATTCCAGCGCGAGGCATCCTAACGGTCATATGCTGATGGCAGCGCCAAGCCACCAGTGTGCCCTGCAGAGCACGCAGAGACAGAATTTTAAAGTCTCCATATGACAGTCCTAATAACGAGAGGTCTTTATAACTAGCGGAGCACCAAACCCCAGAAAAAGAAATAGTAGCACTGGTAAAGTGAGGAGTTGCCCCAAACTCCTCTTGTATTACAAGGTCTTGGTTCTGCTTGTAGTATTGCACCTTGTTAAGATGGCTAGAGGTGAGTGAGCGCCCAGTACCCACTACCTGGGCATCAATAACCTATACTTCTTTTTCTTCCTTTATTATTAAATCTGGTTTCCTTATGCCTACCTCTATACGGAAGTGAGGTTCTACAATGGTCTCCCAACCTTTTTTAATATGGAGATTATTTAATATGGAGACCGCTGCATTATGCCTCCGTACACGGATTCCATGTGCTCTAAAACAACACTGAGAGATGTGAGATAGAGTTCCAATGTAGTAGCAGCCAGCCTTACAGTTAATGTCATCTCTATCCCAGCGAGCTGTACGGGCCCTCTACCCCTACATGGCATTAATTCTAGTCTTAATAAGTATGTACTCATACTGGTAGTAATCTGGTACCATCCCTAATCCACTGATGTTGACGTGGGGGGGGGGCACCTTTGTAAGATTCACAAAGGGAAGTGTCATCGACAGAGCCATGAAGTAGAGATGCCCATCTCTTACTCTGTCGATGCTGTCACTATCTCGGAGCCCTGGTACTGGGGCCAGCCCCCCCCTAGTGCGTCTGTAATCATCTTGAATAATCTAAACAACAGATCATCTCTGTTACGTATTTGGCACAAGTTATATAAAAGAAAAGAGATAATTCTGATACTTGAGCCCAGAGAACACGCAATAAATTCCCTCCCTTTTCCGACAAGTCAAATACATCAAAGTGGATACGTTACCACCTAGCCAATATGTATGTATTAAATAATATCGATTTAATACAGTTTTGTCAAAAAAAAAAAAAAAAACAGAGATAAAGATTATTTTTGCACTCCTGCTATCAAACAGAGTTCGTTAAGTGTTTCGTCATAATTTTTTTTTCCTACGATGATCCTCCTAACTCCATTTATTTATGTTTCTCATTGCTTGTTCTCTAATTAAATTAATCGAATCCCCCGTTTACAGAATTTCATAATTCTATTAACTGAAACTTTCTATTTGTCCGATATTATTCATCTAGCTGTTCATTTATTGATTTTTTTTTTGTTCTTTTCTTTGAGAAACTCTTAGAGAATGAAGTGATAATCGCCTTGAGAAGATTTGCGACTTAAATTGCTCTCACATTCATTAGATTTTCACGCCCCGCATCACCGCCTCTTCATCTAAAACTTTACTTTAAGAATCTTACGAAGTAAGACTATTGATCCAACAATTGATACGATAAAGCCAAAGCAACAAGCTGCATTTCCACAGCGCATCACATGATTTTCTTTTAGCTCACTGGTTGGTGGGAGAAATTGGCGAGAAACTGACGAGAAGTGATAGACACGCCAGCGTTACTAGGCAACGCTTGCAACAGTTTGGGACGCGAGTGTACACCACAACCATATATATATTCATGACATACAGTGATCCTGCTATACACAGTCCCGATCCTGCTCTGTGAAACTACGGGTAACCTTAAGGATCCCGTCAAGTGATGGAGTGCAGGAAGGTTATTGTCGTATGTAGCCTGTTGCTATCGGTTCTGGCAGCTGTAGGTGCCCAGTATGACTTTCACAGGTAAGAAAAGAAAAAAAGTACTGAAACTAAATACCAGTAATGTCCCAATTGGGAACAATAAGTTGTAGATAATGAGATGAATTAGAATATGTAGAATAGAAGTATCGTGTTTTTTTTTTAATGCTGGAGAAAGTAAGTCTAAATTTGCTATATATGTGAGTATGTGTAGTAAAAATAATGTTACAATGTCCTCCGTAGCATTTGTTTCTTCTGTTTGTCTATTATCCAATAGAAAAACTTCAAACATAGCGCTATCATAGCTTCCATTATGAAGGTTTTTATTTTCCCTCACAACACTGAATAATTGTAATGTTTCATTTAGTGCAAGTCATCTCAGCACGAACAAATAACATATTTCAAGTACATAAAATGAAGTTTTTAACCGCCGAAAAACAGTTCCATAAACAGACCAGCATCTTTGGTTAAACGTATGGTGAGTATTTATCCAATCATTCAGAATGCTTGGACTGTGTTATTCGTTCTATTGTCCGCATATAATTTGGTGCCCTGGAAGTCGGAACAAACAAGAAAATTATAGACTTCTTTTAAATTGTAGAATCATTAACAAATTATATTACAAATACAATAACACAATGACGTAAATTAAACATGCTTAATTCATGTAAATTATGCATTAACTTCTTTTTCCTCAAATTATATAAAATCCTTATAAGGACTGGCTTAAAGGGGCGAAGCAAGAATGCTTTTCATCTTCCCCGTTATCTGCAGAGGACAGTGTAGGGATAAGGTGTTATTAAGCTATTAAATTAAAGCTCTGATCATGGCAGGAGGGTAACAGCAATTGCCGAGCCTCAGTTAGAACTTCATTGGCTACAGCATTGCCATCCGTTACCCTCCAAGGGTATTGGATTGAATGAATCAATCACCGCATCTCACGGTCGATTTGATTCCCTTTCATCAAATTATATATAATTGAAAATAAATAATTTGTTATATTATTACTATCTATAATTATAATAGGTGGAAAGACTGGAAAATTTTATAAGTTTAATATACAGAAGTTAAATATTATAAATTTTTAAATTATGTAGTATTATTATTTAATTCAAATTATTTATATAATATTAATCAATTTTATTTTATTTATTAATCCATATTTACCTATTTCAAGTCTATATTTGAATTTGTGGTTCTCATTTGTAATACAAATCTCTTTATTTTACTGCAAAAAACCACAAATTCAAATGCAGGATTTCAAATCAGTAAATATGGATTAATATATAACATAATTAAAAGGCGTTAGCAGATTTTATATATATATATATATATATATATATATATATATATATATATATATATATATATATATATATATATATATATATATATATATATATATATATATAAAAATAGTATGAATTAAAAAAGTCTCAAGTAATCAAAAATGTAGAATATTTATTATCTTTTGAAACTTATGAAATACTCAAATTTCTTTCCACCTATGCTAGTTACAAATAGAAATAACTTATTTTTTCAATTTTCTGCTGGCTTTTATTTATTTTTCATTGCCTTCGTAATGAATATCTTTCATCGACTTCTGTTCCAACTTCTTTTTTTCAACGTGTTTAGCAGTGTAAATTGCAAATGCTACAGTTTCTGTTGTTTTGGCGAAATTGAAATTGTTTAATGTGTGTAGGAAAAGGTTGTATCTTATCTTATATGGGTATATATTGAATATTGAATACGAGATTCCTACACACACACACACACACACACACACACACACACACACACACACACACACACACACACACACACACACACACACACACACACACACACACACACACACACACACACACACACACACACACACACACACACACACACACACACACACACACACATACCGGACACTGAATTAGAAACTTATTCAGTTAATACAGTGGTTTCGGTATAGACCGCCAAGACCGATCCTCTTCCATTCACTGCGCATAGTTCGGTGATATATGGATCGGAAACAGTCTTCATTAAATGCTTCGGTCAATTGCTGTTCACAGGGAGTTTTGTTTGTCCGTACAGGCCTTCTCAGACGACGGCGATCTCGTTCCTGACAAACTGTGTTAGGATCATACGACTATGTCTCTAGACAAGCAGTGTGGGTTATTTTTCCATTGATTAAACACCCGGGAGCCTCTGTAGCTCAGTCGGTATGGACGAAGCCCTTTGGTTGGAAAGACCTGAGTTCGATTTCCGTCCAAGCCGGTCTCATACAGAGGTAAGAGGTATAGAGTTTTTCATCCGGAAACTCGGATTTTTCGTCCCTCACAACAGGTAGACCGACCCCGTGAACACACACACACACACACAGATTTACAGTCATTAATACTTTGGATTATATCTGAAAGAGATAGGGTCCTCACCACATATTGTTACGCCCATAGTCAGCCATGAACCACATCATAGTAGGTAACCTCCTGGATAGGAGATGACACACGACTGGGATGGGAAACCAGGATATCTTAATTTTTGAGAAACCAGCCAGCTCTGCTGTTTACAAAATCATGACTCCAGCCAGACGGGCACTTACAATAAGCTCTTTATCAAACTCCGAAAGATCCTTTGTTTTTCTCATTGTGATCAACACTATTGGCGATTACTGACCATCAGCATTCTTAAAGAGTTGCTTAAAACACATAGTGACGCACGTGATAAAGTATTTTGCTTATACGCTGCGTAAGTGACATTTGTATATATATATATATAAATTTTATACATAAATATAAACTATATGGATAGATAGATATTTGATGCAACATATTTATTCAACAATATGACATAATTAAAGCAATTTAATGACTAGAAGCTGAGAGATACCAAAGTAGGAAAAAACCTGTTTATTATTTGAACTCAGCTGAGTCTATATCGACGAAGCCCTTCAGCAGCGTAGAAGGTTCGAACCGTCTAGGACGCGAAGAACCCTTATCAGAGTTTTCAATTGAAGGTGAGTTAGCCAGTCTAAGACGAAAGGTGAGGGAATGTTTCTCGCTCGGAAACCAGGGTTTTAATCCATCAAAACAGGCAAATTAGTCCCGTGAACCCATTTCTACAAACATAAGACAGTTACCGTTCGGAGGAATGCCAAGGAGTCTGCATTCAATTGTCTCAAAATCTCTAATTTAGGGACTCGATGCGTCTTGGACAAAAAAAGGTGAAAGTATATCTCATTTAAAAGTTTCATTTTTAAATAAGAACAGTTTGAGTAATAATTTAAATTCAGACAATAAATTAAAACAACATTCACTTAATTGACTTGTCGGGAAGAGAGACCAAAATTTATTACTAGATTTCTTATAATCTGTCTTAGGTTGAAGGTTACTTTCAATCACACATTTGTGATAAACAGCAGTTAACTGGGCAGGAAATTAAAACAAAATGATCTGCTGTTTCGATCCACGAAATGTTTTGTACAGATCGGTGACATCCCTCTTCCCATTTTGCACATGTACCTGCAATAACGATAAGATTTATTAGCAGATAACGATAACGAATTTCCAAATGAACATCTCCCCGGGTTAAAACATGAAAACATCTTAATTATTCATCTTATTATATCTTAATATGTATCACGGGAATAAACTTGTTCTTTCCCCTCCGATAAAATAAGTATAACGTGTTTCTAGAAATAGTCTGCAAAACTAGACGGTATAATTATATGCAGATCTTGTAAAAATACTGAATTAAAAAATTCTCACCACTCGTGAAAGAGATTCATAAAAATAGATGATTTTGTATAACTGCTTGTGGTCTTACATTCACTTTTGTATGAGTGTGATTAAACGTTTTGAAATCCGTGATTTCAAGTCTGTGATCTCCATCTCTACATTGATTTTAACAAAAATGTTAAAGGAAAGGCAGTAGTGATGGAAATGTTACCATGCCAGTAGCATTACACCTCATTCTTCTCGTATAAAAAACTGGAAGCACAAAGAATCTCCTATCTATTGTAATATGATTTGGCACTGAAACAACATATATATATATATATATATATATATATATATATATATATATATATATATATATATATATATATATATATATATATATATATATATATATATATATATATATATATATATATATATATATATCAAATCAGCTAACGCCTTTTTATTCCCGTATACTGGAGTAGGCGAGGCCATTTTAGCCCTATCTAACTTTTTGGAGACTGAGTGGGCAGTTCAATCTCCACTGGTACCAATCAGAGATAGATGGCCCAAGGCTATTACTAATTAAGCGGTACACAGTGAAGAGAGAAGGCTCAAATGTGCCGCCATCTCGTGGTCCCTAACCCTAACAAAATATATTTAATGTCTGAAAATAATGTGGATTCTATGGTCGATTTTCTTGAGTTCGGGACGAAAAACCAGAGTTTCCGGGAGGAAAAACTTGCCCACCTTCACCCATCTAGCCAGTCCTTTTAAGGACTGGCTAGATGGGTGAAGCAAGAATGTTTATCATATTCCTGTTATCTGTAGAGGACAGTGTAAGGATAGGGTGTTATTGAGCTATGAGCTCTGATCATGGCAGGAGGATAACAGCAACAGCAATAGCCGAGCCTCAGTTAGAACTTCATTGGCTACAGTATTGCCATCCATTACCCTCCCTGAATACCCATTTTAGTTGCCTCGTACGACATGCATGAGCTACATTGGGACTATTCTTATCCTGGCCACCACACGAGAGTAAATATATATATACATATTGTTTTTCTTAGAGCTTTTATATATTTATAATATAATTTATAAAGTTTAATGTATTTTAATTACTTTATATTTAGATAAAAAGCGTTTAGAATATATCTAAATATGAATTATTTTCAACAACAATTAATGTTTTAATTAATATTATATAACTTTTTTAATTTAATTTAATTATTTGAAATAATAATGTATTTGAAACTAGTATTATAGTGACAAATTTCTGATATTTACTCTCAACGGTTTTATGATTTTTAAGACTGGATTTTATGATTATACTACACGTTCCTCTTCTTTCAAAAATTATTATTTAATTTGTAAGGAAATCAAATAACCTCAATAGGGATACAGACTGACATATTTAAAATGCGATTATATAGCGATTTTACTTATAATATTAGTAGAAATGGTAAAAATTATGCTATAATGATTCAGTGCCAATTACTTTATCCTGAAAACGAGTCGTGGAACGAGTGTTTTATGTCTGTCCTGTTTTGTGTGGATAAAAAAAAAAAAGATTACGGAGAGAAAAATTCAGCTACCTCTTTATGAGGCAAAAATCCTTATAACGATCACAAATTACCCTTTCCAGTTACCAAAATGATTGATTTTTCTGATATTTTAATTATTTCTGAGAATACCGTAGCGAGGACAGTTTACCCTGCAAGTTCTTTTGTGAAACAATCTGATTATAACTACTACAAGAATTTAAAATTTTGACAGGCTACTATAAAATTTTCTCAAATTGCTAGATTAGGTTTTGCACGGTTTGAATCAAAATTTTGCTCAAAAATGAAATATTCATATCACTACAACATTCCAGCAGATTCCGCCCCCCCCCCTTCTTACAAACAATATCGGGCAGCACGAAGTTGGAATCTATAATAATGAATTCAGGAATTCGTGTTAACTCTATATAGAAAAGAAGTTTAGCTTCCTAATTACTTAATGCCATTTAAGCAATTAGGAAGCTTAAATTACATTAGGAAGCTCGATGGTTAAATTCAACTATTTGAAATCATGGTTATAGCTTCACCGAATAATACGTATATATGGAAATAAATCTATTTAAATCTATTTCTAAACGTCAAAACATATGCAAATAATAATAATAATAATAAAAATGAGGGGGAAAAAATCCGTGAGACTACGTTTAGAAAGGTGTGCAATTAAAATAAAACATGGTAGATTCAAATAGAATTTAAACTGATATGTACTTTGCATATATATTTTATCACCCTACATACACAATTTTATAATTTAATACTTGACCTTCATCGTAATAATAACAGCGCCAAAAGATAGTCGTGGAAAATAATTACATGAATTCAGTTTCTATTTTATAGTATTGTATAACTATTTCTAAATTCTAATTCATATATTTAGCTGTGTTAAGCTTCACCAGGAGTTTTAATAATTTCAATCTATATAAAAACAACGGATTTCCTGTCCATTTTAATCGTTGTTTATCCTAATTTTGTTTACAGGTATAGTCTTGAATATCGATTAAAAAAGAGGGAAAAAAAAATCAAACAAACAAATAAACAAAAAAAAAAATTGTAGCAATTATTTACCGCTGCATTTCGTCTGACACAACGATAATAATTTATCTAGGAGTAAACTGAACATTAAACAGAGCATTGGAGTTTATAATGAATATTTTACTGACATTTTCATCTAAATTACTACCTGTTCATATTTTTTCATTATAGTGATCGTAAGACGTATCTGCATTAGTTGTTAAATAAAGTGTCTACGCTGCGAATGTTTTTTTTTCTTTTTTTTGCAACTCATCCGACAGTGAAATGTTTTCAAACATAAGCATTTGTGTTCTGAAAAAAAAAAAAAAAACTAATAAAGAAAATGGCGTGAAATAGATTACAAAAAGAGCTTCTAAAGGTTAACAACATTAATAGATAATTTCCAAGGGAAGTACAATATTTGTTTTTTAAATTTATTTTCCGTTTTCTTCTTTTACTCTATCAAAGACAGATATTATAGAGAGAATAAATCAATCTTGAATTTTAATATCTGATTAACAAAACCCAAATGTAACACAACAGTCTCACCCAACATTGCACAAGTATACAAATACACTATTCAACACTTTTCTTAAGAAATTTTATTATAAAATTAAATAAAGCATATACCTCTTTAGTAAAATATAATTTTAAATTGAAAATAAAAAATTGAATTTTGCTAATTTAGAAAAACATGAAATAAAGTCAAAAAATAATATACACCTTTTTATTTTTAAAATATAAGTGTGAGAAGAACAATGGAGGGATCAATCGACCGTGAGATGCGGTGGTTGATTTTATATGAGATGCCCATATAGGGTAACGGATGGCAATGCTGAACCAAGGAAGTAAACTGAGGTTCGGCTGTTGCTGTTATCCTGGGTGTGAGTTTTTGAGTTCGCTCCCTTAGGGTTTTTGCCTTAAGGGAGCACCTTGAGTCTCCGGGGAAGGTGTTCTCCGGCAGGGCCCGCTGAGGGGTTCTTGTCGGTGAATTATTTTCCTCGGAATTTGAGCGGTTCTGCTCAGGAGTCGGGGAGCCCATCGGGGTGCTAGGATGGGGCGGCCGACACTGAGTGGAACCAACGCTGAGCGGTTCTGCTTAAACGGGGAGCCCGTCGGGGTGCTTGGACGGGGCGGCCGTCAATGAGTGGAACCAACGCTGAGACATGGACGGTCTTTCGCCCACTATGGAGTGGCCTAGAGATCGTCCGATTTTTTGAGATTTTACCCTTTACTTACTAACCAGGGTAACGGATGGCAATGCTGAACCAATGAAGTTTAACTGAGGTTCGGCTGTTGCTGTTATCCTGGGTTAATGAGTTCGCTCTCTCAGGTTTTGCCCTAAGGGAGCACTTTGAGTTACCGGGGAAAGTGTTCTCCGGCACGGCCCGCTGAGGGGGTACTTGCCGGTGAATTATTTTCTTCGGAATGAGCGGTTCTGCTCGGTACTCGAGTTTCACTGAGTAGAACCAACGCTGAGATTAGGACGATCTTTCGCCCACGAATGAGTGGCCTAGAGATCGTCCGATATTTTTGAGATATCACCTTTACTTACACATACGGGGGTAATGGATGGCAATGCTGTAGCCAATGAAGTTCTAACTGAGGCTCGGCTATTGCTGTTACCCTCCTGCCATGATCAGAGCTTTAATAGCTCAATAACACCTTATCCCTACACTGTCCTCTACAGATAACGAGGAAGATGAAAAGCATTCTTGCTTCGCCCCTTTAAGCCAGTCCTTATAAGGATTGTCTTTATTTTGTTTACTCATTGCATAGATTATTATGCAATATAGTTTACGTATCTTCTGTATTTTTTTATTGGAAGCAACAGCATGCTATAATTTTTATTTGCCATTATTAACAATAAAATAAAGTAATAGTTATAAACAATTTAAAATTCACCGAGAAACACCAAATCACGGAGAGATGTAGCGAGCCACGATGGTTTAAACAAACAGTTCACGCAAATTGAACTTCTGTTGATTCATGGGAGCGACATGTGTCTAAAACCGTCGTATAAACGAATGCATCTTCGTATACATGGGCATTGATAATAAATGAAAAGCGTCGTATGAGCGGATCGTCGTAAAGCGATGTATTCCTTTATTTAATTGTAATCAGTAACGACTCAATATGGGAATAAGAGTATATTTTATTAGTTAACATAAACTAATAAAATAGGGAAAAAATAGAAACGAAAAAGAAAAAAAAATACGATTAGGTATCATGAAAAACAAAATCCTGAATATTCCTCCTATAACATACGGGATTTGAATTAGATATTTCTACCACAAGCAAGTGACGTCTAGTAAGACCATTCAACCACAGATGAGCCAAGATTTACCATTTTGCGCAAAATCTGTTTCATTGTCACATCCTTTAAATAATTTATTCCATTTTTTATAATCCTTTCCAAAATGCCAATAATAAAGGATCTGTGTACTTTCTAATACATATTATTGTTTCACGTGTGTGTGTGTATGTGTGTGTGTGTGTGTGTGTGTGTGTGTGTGTGTGTGTGTGTGTGTGTGTGTGTGTGTGTGTGTGTGTGTGTGCGTTCCTAATAACAGATGTGAGCTAATTACCCAAGTTTTGGAGAGTTTGAATAGAAATATGAACTATGCTCTTTTTTTTATCACAGCATCCGTTGTAGCTGGTATTGTTTCTGAGGAATGCACATGCTAAGACAATAATCCTAATTTAATTAAGCTCGCTAATTAAAATCAGCAATTTTGCTCGTTAGTGTTCAGATTCATATGGATCATTATCAGATGGGTATCATAAAAATGGGTTACACAAAGAGCTCTTATTCGATTTTTCTCACTTCAATAAACATAAGTTGCTAAAAATCCGATATCATCTTACTCTAGATTCTGAAATCGACTTTGAAAATACCATTGAATAAATAAGCATTTAGGATTGTTGATAGGAAGTAAAATAAGACAAATAATAAAACTTTTGTAATTTTCAATTTAAAAAATTTACGCAATAGAACTTTAGTTTAGGTAATAAATAAAATAAAATAAAAAACTTTTTTGAAGTTCCAATGGACTGCAGAGTGAATGACACTTCACAAATTATATTTTGCTGACAATTGAACAATTGACATTTATGTCCTTAGGGATGAAGCAAGATGCTTTTCATATTCCCCACTATCTGTTGTGGTTACAGTGAGGGTACAATTTATGAGCAGTTTGCTCGCCCTGAATGGGCATGTAGATTATGCATCGCTATAGAAGGTTAATATAGCTTTTGATCTTCTATGTTTGAATATGTCCGTTGCCTCGTATGCTGCAGCTTGTTGAACGAAATCGTTGGGGTGTGTAGACGTCTTTAGGAAGAACGTAGATGCTAAGGATTATAGGAAAGAGAAAATATAGGGAATATTTGTATCTCTATGAAGTTGATTGTTTCTGACATACCACGGGGCGTTCAGAATCATTCTCAAGCACTTTTTCTGTACTCGTTGTATTTTGATGATGTTAGTATTAGAGGTGTGGCTCCAGGCTGAAGAGGCATAGGTGATTATAGGACGAATCGTCATCTGGTATAGTTGCAATTTGATACTGTTGCTGAGCTTGCTATTTCTATTAATTAGCGGATAGATCTGTGCGATGGCTTTAGATGCCTTTGCGCACGTAAACTTGATGTGTTGGTTGAAAGATAGCTTTTTGTCGAGAATTACACCCAGGTATTTTGTTTCTGTCTGCCAGGGAATTTTAGTGTTGAATAGTACCACATCTCCTGCGGGAGATATTGGCCTTTTGGAGAAAAGAACGGCTGAGCTTTTTTGGGGGTTAACTTCCAATCTCCATTTGGAGAACCAACCCTCCAGCTTTAGAAGGCTTTCTTCAAGCTAAACCTTCTTGAAGCTTCTAGTAATGAAATGGTGTCTGAGAGATCTGGTTAGTATTGCTGCATCGTCCGCATACAAGGCCAAAATGGAAGACATCGGATTGTGCGGGATTTCCGACATGTATATAGAAATCAGCAATGGAACTAGTAGGGATCCCTGCTGCACTCCAGCAAAGATATGGCGCTGGGACGATGTAGAACCGTTGATTTGGCTTGTATTAATCTATTCTGAAGAAATGAATGGATTAGATGAACCATTATCAGTGAGATGCCGGATGAGATAAGTTTGTGTAAGAGTCCGAAATGCCAAATTTTGTCAAATGCTTTGGATAGGTCTAGGAAAACAGCTCCTGTGCACTGGCGCCAGTTATAGCTGGTGGTGATGTATTCCACAATTCTGTGGATTTGCTGGGTAGTATTATGGTGTTGCCGAAAACCAAACTGTTCTTTAGGGAGGATGTTTAGGTCATTTACTGATTTTTGGAGTCGTGAGAAGATGACCTTCTCCGCAACCTTGCCTAGATTGCACATGAGACTGATTAGATAATAATTTTGCGGTAGGTGTGGGCCCTTGCCTGGCTTATGTATAGGGATTACATCAGCCAGTTTCCAGGTGGAAGGAAAATAGTGAAGTCTTAAGATTACATTTATTATAATCGTCAGGTGCACTACAGCTTTTCGAGGCAACAGCTTGATCACGTTATTTGAGGTGCCATCTGGTCCAGGAGCTTTATTGTTCTTTAGTTTTTTAATAATATTATATAATTCAACAGGTGATGTGGGTGCAATATGGTCAGCACCAGTATCTGGGAGTTTTAATACGCGTCTGACCTGTCTGTGGATTTTGTATAAGTGATTGAAATCTGTTGTTATATGAAGATTTGCACTGCACCTCTAGATTCTTTACTATAGCTTCTGTCTTATCTACATCTGTGTAAACTAGGCCCTCGTTAGAGATTATGGGGGGGGGTATCTATTTTTATTTCTGTTTCTCAGTAACCTCCAGATCAGTAGGTGAGATAGAGGCTGACTTTTCATCACAAACTTGGTTTCTATGAGATTTAAGTGCATCTCTCACTGCCCCGTTCAATCTATTAAGGGCTGTTTTGTCCTGAGGAGAGCGAGTGTTATGAAATCTCTTCCTAGCTCTGTTCTCTCTTATCAGGTCCATAATATCCTCGGGCAAACGACCAGTCTTGGGAACAGGTTTGTGGAAAGTTGCAACCGTTATAGCGGACTTAATCTGTTGGGTGAGGCTAGTCACTACAGATTCCACATCTTCTTCTGTGCATATGTGAGGGACAGGTCCAATTTGATCCCTAAGTGCTTTAGACAATCTGTTCCACGATATGCATGAGTGAGAGGGAGACAGGTATTCTTGTTCTCCCAGTTGTAGTAGAATTGGGTTGTGATCCGATGACTGCTCGTTTAGTGATTTAAGGCTGTACTGAAGTTTAATGTCTTGCAGGATAGCTATATCCAGGATGTCAGCAGTGCCAAACGTATTGAGATGAGTTGGTTCGGTATGTCCAGCCACGACAGCATAGTGTTATCCTATGTAGTTGGAAAGGATGCAGCCATTCTTGTTTGTGGTTCTACTATTCCAGGCAGGGTGCTTGGAGTTTAAATCCTCAGCAATAATGATGGGTACTCTAACTCCTAAAATGGCATTTAGATCAGTGTGAAGCAGAGTTTTTAAGGGTGGATTGTAAGCTGAATAGATTTTCAATCTGCCGACAGAACTGGTGAAAACTTCCACGCCTGTAATTTCAAGGATAGTGGTTGCTGGTTTGTTCACAGAATGGTGCCTAATGTAATTTTTAATGAAGATGGCAATGCCACCACCTCTGTAGTTGGATCTGTCATTTCTGTATATGAGATAACCCCGTATTTTGGGACTGTCAGAGGGTCTAAGGTGCGTTTCACTGATTAGTAAAATATCAGGTTGGTATCTGTAAGTGAACTCTTGTAGCTTCAGAATTTTGTTCCTTATGCCATTCGCATTCCATGCAACGATCTGAAGAGAGGCAGGAACGAGTTTGTTTTTATTCATTTATGATTGCTGTGAGGATGACCTGTGTTTCCTGTAGGAATCTTTTAGTGGTGGTTGCTGAAGGGTTAGACAGGCTGAAATCTTGTAGCATGTTAGCTAAAGTGGCTGTAATAACAGCTGTCAGATTAGTAGGTGCTATTAGCTGATTTTGTTCTGATATTGGTTTGTTAGTACGGGCACATCAGCATAACTTCTTGTTTGCCTTTGGCTTCCACGGTCTTTGAAAGTCACCGACTGTTGCTGCCGAGTCTCAGGCTGTGGAGCAGGGGCCTCAGGTGTTCTTTTACTAGAGAAAGAGGGCGGTTTAGATGTCTCCATCCCTCTGTTTTTTTTGGGTGCTGAGTACATCCCTTGTAGTTTGCTGTATGAGGGCCACCACAGTTGGCACATTTAGCCGAGCTGATTTTTGGCTTGCTGCAGGTGTTGGGGGGGGGGGTTAGTAGCACATTTCAGGCATTTATACTCTGCCTTGCAGAGTCTTTGCGCATGGCCAAACTTCTGGCATGTATGGCATTGACCAGTGGATGCCCTTTTATGGAGTGGCTCTGGGGTGATCCGGAGTCCACAAACAGATGCTAAATCATAGATGCTTTTATAGGCTTTGTGGATCTCCACCAAGACTAAAGGCATAGGGGATTTGTCTGCTCTAGTCATTCTGCTGATCTTAATAGGTGGCAGGTCCTGGTGGTGGAGGTCAGCCGCAATTTCATTTATAGTTATATCCTCCTTGACACCCCGCAGTACTATCTTCAGATTTTTCTCCGATAACTAAGAGAAAAGGTGTGGTATTGAGTATTGCTAGAGTCTAACACTTTGGTCAGTTTCCTGTAATCAGTCACAGTAGTAGGCTTAATTTTTATACCATCATCAGTGTTCTTGGCTGAGAGATACTGTATCTGTGAGTTTGTCATGATGGACCTTAATTGTGTCCATCTTTTCTTTTCCCGGAGGACTACCGGTGGAACCCTCTCTTTCGTGGTGGTCGAGGGATTGGAACTGGGAGTATCCTCTTCCATACCAAAATCTATGGGAGGTTCTGTGTCAGTGGTTTTGCGCACACCTACGGCTTCAAAGTCTGGGGGGGGGCTGCAACTGACTAATGAGCTCCTCATTTGTATCGTCCGAGTTATCTTCTGTGATTGCAGAGGGTGGGAATGAGTCAAAAATCTTAACTTTTCCCGGCCAACTATCACTCAGAAGTTTTCCTAATCTGAGGAATTCATTAAAAACCTCCTCCAAAATGGTCTCGTTCAAAGGTTTTGCCATAGCAAATTACGTAGACACAATCTGGTGTTTTCCAGCAGTACGATATATAGTTTAGTATGCCCTGTGATTAGGCTTAGAAGATGGTTTCCGCCGAAACTAAAAATTGAAATTAAAGTATTTACTCACCTGTAACTCACAAACACTTTTCGTAATCAAAAAGCTTGATCAATACATATGAACATAATATTCGACACGAAAGCATAAATCGCTAAAAACATATCAATCAAATTCGCAATTCACCATTATTAACACACGAAACACTAACACGTTAGCCGCCATCTTGCATCCCCCAACAATCAATCAAATGACCATTGCTTTGTTTAATTAATGCAAATTATATTTTTTTCTACAAAAAATATAATGGTATATTATCATATTAATAAATATTCCAAACTATAGAAAAATATAGAAGAATAGCAACGCCTGATATCATCAGGTATTACTATACTGTGCGACCGCAGATGCGAGAGCCGTCGCTGGCAGATTTCCAAGGAGAGTCAATTCATGTTGAAGGGGAGAAAGGAATGAGGCGATCTACGAATTCGTCACCAACACGCGAAATCACGTACATAAAATTTTCCAACTGTTGTACAAGCAAAATAGTTATCACTTTGAAAACTAGAATTTTCATAAAAGAAAAGATAATATATATATATATATATATATATATATATATATATTAAATACCAATATATATATATATTGGTATTTCTAGCCTGGCTCTCACTGATGAGACTTCAATAAAAGTCGAAACCAGTGGGGTCAATTATGAGTTCGCTCTCTTAAGGTTTTGGCCTTAAGGGAGCAATTTGAGTCTCCGGGGAAAGTGTTCTCCAGCACGGCCCGGTGAGGGGCTTTGTCAGTGAATGCTTTTCTTCGGAATATGAGCGGTTCTGCTCGGTGGTGGTGGTGGTGGGTGGGTGGAAGGCCATCACTGAGTGAATCCAAAGCTGAGATAGATGGAACGGTCTTTCGCCCACAATTCAGTGGCCTAGGGATCGTCCGAATTTTTAGAGACGGCTTTACTTATTCATAAGGCCGAAACCGGTCTGGGTAGTGGCCCCTTGCCTTTAATACATAGCATCATACATCTCCTCCAGGAGATGTGCTTTGCATTAAGGGTAAATATTAAGAATAGTGATCCGAGCTTATCCACCTTTGCCACGAGTTGCCTTGACTTGCACTACGTGTAGAGTCAGCTAGACTTGCAACACTTGCAGGCGCAAACTTGACTTGTTTGTCTGTTTGTTTACTTGGGAAATGGAGTAAAACCGGTTTAAAATAGCTTGGTATCATTAACATATATATATATATATTTTTTTTTTATATTTTTTTTTTTGACTGAGGTATAGCGAATGGAATATCCAACCTAACTTCTTATTAAACACTCGATTGAAAATATGCGGAACAGACTGCCTGACATCTACAAATAGAATTTTCAATGAAATTTCCATTTTCAGTGAAATTTCAATAAATGCTCACGTTTTATTGTGAAATACGTAGTGTTCAGGCGAGATTGACACTTTATTGATTTAGATACATCTTCCTAATGATTTACTAGGCATTACATAGGCTGACTTTTCTTTATTTATGTATTGACACTTTTCCAATTTATGACATCAGACCGTATATGGACTCAGTCCAAACCGGAACTGAAATGAAATTAATGATTGCTCACAATAAAAACATCGCTGGCAAATTAAAAAAAATTAAACGTTGAATATGACTAAGGGTATCCTGTTTGACCAATTAGTTATATGTATTTATTATATCGGAAATACAATCTCTCTCCCTCCCTCTCTGGATTTTAACACGAAAGTTCATTAAACAACCAACTGCTGATTAAATAAATACATAAACGATACGTCTTACAAAAATGAATATATTTGGAAATCAATCATTATTAAATATACATTTTTTTGCGAATTTGAACATCTTTTCTTCATTTATTTAGAAAATAGTAGAATGATTATGAAAACCGAATCTTTTACTGAAGAAATGTCATTGTAATAGATAAACGTTTACATCATTAGAGTGATCGTCAAGAGAAAGAAAATGCAGAACAAGATCATGGCATTCTCCGTTTGTGCGAAGCGTCACTTATGATATGTATATATACTTTGGACAATGTGCGAAACTTTAGAAGAATATAAGAAAAGAGGAACATTGTTTTCATATTATTACCATTTCAAACGATATATTAATTATTCTTTCGGTTCTTTTTTTAAAATAGAAATAGACGAACAAATAATGAGAAACAACCATCAGGTAGATAATACCATGCAAATAATGAAGTACGATGTGAACAATAGATGCCGTTGCTTACAGAGTCGAGGGATGGAATTATTAGTGCGAAACAGGAAATAGCCTGAAACATCAGGAAATGATGCCTGAAACTAATTTCTCTCCACTGAAATATTTATAATCGTATAGACTCGTGTGTGTCTTGTATTCTAATATACAGCAAAAGTTCCAATTATTTTTTAGTTTTAAAAAATAAAGCAAACTGTGAAGTAACATATTGTACACCTCACCTTTTTTTTAATTATTAATAAGATATATATTGATAATATTTCCTTTTAAGTTCTTCGAATTCTGGAAAAAACCCCTTTTGGTGGCTGGGATAAGAATGGCGCCAACGACGTGACCTATGCGTGTCGTAAGAGGCGACTAAAATGGACGTAGAGGTTCGAGAGTTTGAGTTACACTCTCTGAAGGTTTTTGCCTTGATGGAGCAATTGAGTCTTCGGGGAAAGTGTTTTCCCGCATGGCCCGTGGGGGAGCTTTGTCGGTGGATGCTTTTCCCTGGAATATGAGCGGTTCTGCTCGGTGGGGGGGGGGCGTCACTCATTGGAGCCAACGCTGAGTTGGACGATCTCTCGGCTACTATGGAGTGGTCTAGGGATCGTTCTAATTTTTAGAGAGGGCTTTACTTACATATCAGCCTCAATGTAGCTCATGTATGTCGTATACGAGGCGACTAAAATGGGTATCCAGGGAGAGTAATGGATGGCAATGCTGTAGCCAATGAAGTTTTAACTGAAGCTCGGCTATTGCCGTTATCCTCCTGCTATGATCAGAGCTTTATATATATATATATTTTTTTTCAAATTCTATTTTAAAAATGAATTAATCATTTATTGTACGAAATGATAAATGTATATATTTATCAGTTTGTTAATGTAGAAATCTAGTTATGTCTAATTTCATGTAAAATTGTATTTATGCCTATTATAAAAAATTATAAATTATAAATGTATATATATATTTATTATTTTGTTAATATATATATATATATATATATTAACAAACTAATATATATATTAGTTTGTTAATAAAACATTAACAAACTAATATATATACATTAGTTTGTTAATGTTAAAGATGCCAAGCAATTTTAAAGTTTGTTTGGTTTTTAGTTTGTTAATGTAGAAATGTATTTCAGTCTTATTTTATGTAAAAATGAATTTATGTTCATTATAAAAAGTATAAAAGAGTTTAAAAAAAAACTTGAGTTAGGTTGTTTGTAAATCAACAGTTTATAATAATAATAATAATAATAATAATAATAATAATAATAATAATAATAATAATAATAATAATAAAAGGATAATGAATAACCATGTTCTGATGCTCAATTGGATTCGAAGAACCGTCACAACGTAGGTAACAAAAATTACGACATAACGAATGAAAACGTAAGCCATAATTAGGTTAATAAAACTGATTACGGATTATATTCACATAATACTTTTATTATTAAGCACAGAATTTTCACCGAAGTATCAAGGCCGTATTGTATTTGACCCAGGAGTCTATTCTATAGATTCCTATGGGGGAAAGCAATCAAAAGTTTTCTAACCCAACCATGAGATAGAGGCATGGTATATATATACATCAAGACAGTGATGAGGGGGGTAGAAAGAAAGAAAGAAAAGAAAAAGAAATTCACCGCTGTTATTCTTTGCAGACGGCTCTAACATTGCACTGACTTATAAGACGACGAGAACGAAGTGAATCTAAGAGTGAATATGAACGTATCCCACGTTAAATGGGCTTCGCATTGCATCTCTCTGAAATTTGTTGAATATTTCATTTGTCCTGGGCTGGGCTTCAGTCCGTCTACCCACTCTATGCGGTTACTATTCAGTAGTCTTAACTTAGCTACATTGTCACGCAACGAGTCAACTCTGGAGATTTCCGAAGATAAAGAATTCTTACTGGTAAATCCGTATTTCCTACTAACAAACACTCCGAATATATTATCATCAATGGATACTATAGTCCAAAACGCTTCATCTTATCCAAGAGGCAGAGATTGGATTTGCTACAACGATCACATAATTATATTATTGATATCTTAACAAGCAGAAATATAGGACATTTGATTTATCATCATTATCATTGCTGTTAAGAACCTGAAAAACCCCTGATGGGAGGGAAACCTTTAAACTAAATATCAGAGTCATGTTACTCTGAGAGAGAAGCTCAGAGCAACATGATTCAGGAGACAGAGATTTGAGTATCTGTGCCTCCTTCGGATACCATGTTTTGCTTCTTCATTTTCATCTTCTTCTTTTCGCTCGAGAATCTGAATCTAAGGTCAGGGATGATTTCTAATGTACTATTGAAATATGTTATGTTATGGTTTGCATCTTTTCCTCCTCTAGATGTTAAATAATATCATAAAGATTATAAATTGTTTACTTACTCAAGTATTTGATTATTTTCAGAAATTTTACTTCTCATTATTTCTCTGCTTTCTTTTTTCAGTTGAGATTTCTGTGTTATAATTTTGACTATTATATGGACCTCGAGATGGCGCAAACAGTTGTCTGCAATAGTTTCTCCTCCAGAGAGCATTGGTTCATTGACTATAGCTCGTGCTTACTATCGGTGAAGGCTAAAGGATTGAGACTTCTCTAATGCTTTTAATTCTCCATAAGGAGAATTAAAAGCATTAGAGAAGGATATTTAGTCCTTCTCTAATGCTTAGTCTAAAAGTTTAATCCTATTCCTATAGTATATTTTGTATGTAAATTGCGCGTGTTTTCCTTGGACGGTTTGCCTGCATGCAGGATGTTTCCTGGAGAAAAAAAAAAAACCTGTCATCTTCGAATGAAAATGGCTAATAATGGTTAACTCTCCTTCATATGAAAAGCATTGATAACTTCGCATTCTAAGTGAGAGTCGAAACCAGTTTTTTCAAACCGAAGTTATTCTAAATCGACTGATTTAGAATAACTTCGAAGCTACTGAGGCACAGAAGTTTAATTTGCTACCCGAAGCTAATGATGTGATTCTTTTTTAAACTACCGAAAATTTCTGACATCTAGGGTGTAATCTGCCAACTTTCATTTCATATAGTTAATCAATTATAGATCTATGACTGCAAGGGCAGTCATAGCTCTATAATTGATTGTTTGTATTTCAAATGGTTTGTATTTGAAGAAGGAATACATTATTTTTATTCAACCGTAAAAAATCTTTTAATATTATATTTTTGTAGCATATATTTCTTCCATAATTTTATTAACTCACTTGTGTCCTATTTTGAAGTTCAATTGTATCGAAATCATAATATAATCCTCTGTCTTCATTTGATTCAACTGAATTCAACTTCACTTAAAACACTTGCCTTTTTTTCCCAGCTTGTTGTACGTATTATCACATACGACTATTACTGACAAACATTCGTCTGTCGTTCATATACGAGAACCAAATGTTATTCACCAAACTTCGACAGTGTTTTATCAGTCCGTATTATTCTTTCTCTATAAATTTCCTATATTATTCTTAGGTTCTTTGAATTATTAATATTTCCTCATACCAAGCTCTTTGTCTTCCTGTCACATCAGGAAATAATTATATAGAATTAATATTTTTATCCCTTTGATTCCCCATCCCCACTTTGTTTCTGCTATTATTTGTTTCCTTCCTATGTCCACTTTTTGGTAGAAAAATTTTAATTATTTTTTTTTGGTTTCCATTCGCTGTCTTTGTAACCTAGCACGACTATTCGTTTTAGACCTATCAGTTGTTCTCTCTCCGTACGACTTCGAATCTATTTTGATGTGCCTAGATTGGTATCTGATTAAGATGTAGTAAATCCAGTTGTAGGATTGCTACCTATATGGCCATGATAGAGGAACTGCTATACCTGCAAGGCATAGCAGTTCCTCTATCGCCATGCTATGGTTATACCGTCAGTTATCAGAGTCCCAATTAGCTTTATCTAGATCGTTTCTGAATGAGGTGGTCTGAAAGGATTTATTTTGCATTTAATAGCTCCATTAGTAGCCTTTATATTTTGTTAAAAATCTAATATCCAAAATCAACTTAATAATAATAATAATATTTTTTTAACTTAGTAGTAGCTCAGCAAAAGCCATATTGACCACTGCCATACTGGTTTCTGTTCAAATAGATACCAATGATTTTATCACACACACACACACACACACACACACACACACACACACACACACACACACACACACACACACACACACACACACACACACACACACACACACACACACACACACACACACACACACACACACACACACACACACACACACACACACACACACACTTATTCCAAAGATTTATTTAAAAATATAACATCATCTGTATAAAGTAAAGAGCCGAGATTTAATATCTCCAATATTGATGTCACGTTTAATACCACTTTCCTTCATAATGTGATCCATAATATAGATGATGAATGACAGAATGATAATGAATATCGGTAGTTGATGAATTCTCCCGGTATCGAAATCTACTCTGTTTATTGGAGGTCAGAAAAAGCTTTTAAAAAAAATCAATGCCGTCTTCAGTATCCATAGCGGAGTTTCCTTATTATCTGATCCACCTAGACTAAATTTATGACACCTTTCGTTGATGTCCACAAACGGTGTTCGTAATAAAAAATAAAAATCGAAATGATATCTGTCTATCTACTGCAATAGTAATACAACTACTTAATATACAATCGTAATAAAATATAGTTAATATTAACAACAATAGGACATGTACAGCAGTAATATAATAGTAACGTAATTAATACGTATAACAATAATGAAGTCTAATATCATCAATATAATATACACTGCTTGGAAAGAAATGAAGGGAAATCCCCATGAGTAAGGAGCATCGTGCCATGTAATGAGTCGCCTGTTTGTAGCCGATATAAATTGGAATATGTGCTCTCAGGTCTGCAACTGTGTCCGGGTGAAACTGCGCGAAGGGAACTGACGGCATTTGAAAGAGGCGTTGAATAGGATGCCACGTTGTAGGCCTGCGTTCGACAAATTGTTGACAAATTAGGCCATCCAAGGTCACAATCACTGATACTATCTTCCTCTCTCTTCCATCATCTATGTGGATGATGATGAGGCCGAATGAACTCTTTCCACTTCTGTCTATCCCGGGAGAGTCCGAACAATTCTGTTCGGTTTGGTGTCGCTTGTTGTGATTTGGTTTTCAGATCCTCTTTTGTTTTGTCTAGCCATCTAATTCTGGCCGTCCTTTGGATCTTTTACCTTCCATCGTTGTTTTCATGGGCTTTAGATGGTAGTCTTTCTGTTCCCATTCCGGTCACATGTCCAAACCATCGCAGTCTTCTTTCTTGGATTTTGTCTGTTATTGTTATTTCTTGTTTTAGTCGTTTCGTTATGTCTTCATTTCTTAGTAGATCCAGCAGAGATACTCCAAGTAATCTTCTTAGCCAACCCATTTCAGTAACTAATAATTTTTTCTCTTCAGCCTTTTTTGAGATTCCAGCATTCACTTCGATAGAGGAGTATTGGGAGGACCATTGTTTCATAGATTCTTACTTTTGTTACTTGTTTGATGTCTCTTGACTTCCGTATTTTATTAAGTCGCCCAAAAGTTTGGGATGCTTGACTGATTCGTCTGTTTATATCTTTTATAATTTCACCATTGTACTCAATAAGTCCTCCAAGGTAGGTTAAGTTTTTCTACCTGCTCTAGATTCTTACTATCAATTTCAATTTTCAGATTGGTGCTTCTTTTTCCTATTTCCATAATTTTTGTTTTGTCTATATTTATGTTTAATCCAGATTTTATACACTCCTCCTTTATTATATCAGAAATTCGCTGTAGATTTTCTTCTGGGCTTGCAAGTAATGCAATGTCGCCTGCAAATTTTAAATTTGTCACATTTTTCCCATATATCGTGATTCCGGAGTCTTCATTGTTTAAGGCCTTATTGGTTGCTCCTTCCAGTGTAAGATTGACTGATACTATACTGAATGTAAATACCTCACCGAACCTGACCGTAAGGTGCTACGAAGGATAATATGTATAAACCGTCATTCATTGGTCGACATGTTGAATGTGGTATTCCGAGCATCGACTGGAACACAAATCTACACCAAAACATTTAGAACCGAGACCCACAACATGGGTTTCCATGGTAGGATCGCAATATGCAGGCCCCACATTATCCGAACCAACATGTAGCGTCGTCTTCAGTACAGTCGGACTAACGTGTACAGTCGGACCTGGAAGCTTGGAAAGCTGTATTATGGAGCGACGAATCACGCTGCACACTTTTCCGAGCAGATGCGAATGTAGCAGATGCCCGGTGAACGTCTCTTAGATGGCGTAATCCCAACTATGAAATTCGGAGTTGGCGGTGTGATGGTATGGTCCTGTTTCTCCTGGTTTGGCCCTTGGACATCTATTTCTGCCACGACCATTGAACTCTCAGAGGTATCCGACATTTTGAACAATGCAATGCTTCCTACTTTGCAGCGTTTCTAAGGAACTGACCATAGTCTCTTTCAGCAAGACAATGCACCGTGTCATAAGTCTGCTGTTGTAACTGCGTGGTTTGGGGAGATGAACATTACCACACTTGACTGGTCTCCACAGAGACCAGTCAAGTGTGACGACGTTCATCTAATCAAGTAATTCAAGTAATTTCAACCCTATTGAACAGCTGTGGTATGAACTGTAGTGATAGATGAGGACAACGGACATCGCCCCTCAACAGTCCAAGACATCATTACATGCCTAAAGAAGAATGGTCTAAATTCCATTGAAATTATGGAAAATATGCCCAGAAGATTGCTGTAGTCGTCGAAGCAAAAAGGAGATCCAACATCTTAATAAAGTGTGTGCTATGGCTGTTTGTTCCTCAAGCTATGGTGTTCGTTTTCTTTCCAAGCAGAATAGTAATAATATATGATATATTACATATAACAGTAATAAAATCTTGTATCAAATCAGTGTAAATTCGTAGTCAGCAATTCCAAAATTATTATTTAAAATTGACTGGCTTTATTATATTTATTAAAATAAGAAGTGTTTTGCGAAAACTTCAATATTTATGATAAAATTTTTATAAATCTAAAATTTAAAAAAGTTTCTAAACTGTTATAATTCCTAAAGGATTCTGATTAATAATTAGATTTGATCAGTTGATTATAATTTTAATCGATTAGTCATAAAAGTCTGACATAATTATAATCTGCTTTGACATAATCATTATAAGATAATATATCCTCAACTAGTTTACTGATTATTATCAACAATGCTCAATTATTATTATTATTATTATTATTATTATTATGCGATCGAGTGAAATAAACAACATGCATAACATTACGAATGCAGTACTTGACAATCTCAATTCCTTCTTATTTTTCTCTGAATCTGTCATTTCGAAAACATCTTGGAATCAGTGTTTGTAATGTGCTAAGTAGTGCTTGAATGATGGGAGCAGAAAGGAATTAAGAATTCTCTAAACCACTTTTGTTCGAAAAGCAGTGAGCATGACTGTGTGCAGTAGGTACAGTCTTGAACTTCTTTGATAGTTGTAAAGTTTTGTAAACGTATTCGATTTAATAGTCTTTTCATTTCAGGCTCAGTGAAAAGTATAAGTAATGAGAACAGTTTAGGTTTAGTTCACACTCTTGTTTCGTAAAAGAAGGAAAAAAAAACAAAAAAACTAGGCATTACTTTTGAGCATGCTCAGTGCGCATCCTTAACGTAGTCCAGTGAAGGTATCATAAATG